>NC_088784.1:109002630-109305661 GCF_958450345.1 Calliphora vicina
TGTATTTTATTGTTATTATTGTAATTGTTGTTGTTGTTGTAGTTGGCGTTACATACTACAGTTTAAGAAATCTAAATTAAGATGGGTTCGTTGTTGTTCATTCATGGTTCTGTTTGTATTCGTGACGAGTATTGTTGAGGCATCATTAATGGGGGATGTGCTATTAAATGTTATTGCTATTATGGCTGTTGTTGTTGTTATTTTTGATTATTTTTTATTCATTTTTTTTTGACAGTTGTGGGGTTAAGAACATATTAACCTTTTGTAGGATTTTGACCTTTTTTTCTTACGTATTTTTACATTCATGTGTACTATGTAACAGCACAAAATTCCCAAAATTATATTTGACAATTTAAATTTGAGTAGGTATATTTTATATTATATTTGCTGTTGCTCAGTTCGTTTAGCTGTTTTTTTTTTCTCTGCGCCAAAGGTTTTTGAACTGACAATATTTTACGTTTTAATAGTAGAGGAGGATTGTGAAATTATTTATTATTAATTCTCTCTTCTGCTGTTTAACACTTGCCATTGCCAATGTTATTGTCAATTGTTGTTGTCAAGTTATTATTATTCTTATTATTATTATTGTTTATAAAGTAAATTACCTAATTATTAATAAAACAACAAAATATACGACACATGTGTGTAAATTTCTCTGTCCGTCCGCCCGTCTCGCTGTCTTTTTTTTATTAAGTACTTTTATTATTATTATTTTTACTCGTATTTTTAGTTACAATCAAATTGTGTTAATAAAAATGCAATTATTTGTTTAATAACAACAAAAAATACAGCTCTCTCTAGAAAATGAAATGAAAATAAGTATAAAAACACCAGCGGCAGAAAAGAAACACAATAAAACATTCACTCCAAGGTTCTGTAGTATAATTTTTGTACAGGAGGCCAATGACACTTGCATTTAAACCTAGGACAACTTGAAAAGATTACACACAAAGGGAAAACAAACTCATCTTTGTTTTTTTTTTCATTTTTTGGGGGTGGGACATCATCATGTTTCGTTTTATTTCAGTTTTTTTTTTATTTTGAAATAATTCAACGGAAAAATGATTTATTAGCCAGAATTTTAAAGGCAATAAGACAAAATGAAATAACTGGAGATCATTAACCTTATTATGAACACAAAACAAGGTTCAACATTTCTGAAATGAACTGCAACATTTGACATTTTTAATGGAATTCTAAAAATTTTTAGGCGAAGAAACAAATTTGTAGATTATTTTCTACTTAAAGTTTCAAAGTAATAAAACAATTAGAAAATTACATTAAATTTCAAAGCGATATTAAGAGTTTCTTGCTCTTTGAAAATAAACTAAATTTAAGCTGTTAATTAAAATAGTGTAACTTAAGCTAGAGAAAGAAAATCTTATACATCAATTTCAATGCAAAAATATGACATTTTCCATTATTTTTGGTTTTATGAAATACAGTGTTTGCAATTAATAATATCAAATTAAAGCTATTTAAAGGGCCTATCCAATTGCAAAACAAATATAGTTGTACACGTTTACTGTAGCCATTGAAACCACAGCCTTAGCGTACTCAGCGAAGATACCTCACCAATGATCCAGACAGGACAATGTCCTGGGGCTCACTGATTCCCCGCTGTGCTAGATAAAGGCTATAGTCAGCTGTTTTTTAAAGAAATTAAATTCATATTAGGAATGAGGTCCGTGCACTGCGGGACCCCGGTCCAAATTTTCCCTTGAGGCATAACATCAAGATATGGAGCTTCTGGTCCAAACATATTATTTGAATATTTTTCATCGAATAATCGGTGAGACAAGAACCTATTTATTACAAAGATTTCTAGTAATTTGTGAATTAAGATAATTTTTTAATATAAAATACAACTTTAATAATGAACTAGAAATTATTCGAATAATTGACAACGAAGAATCGAATTTTTTTTTCTTTAAAATTTGCAAAATCTGTTGTAATCGTAAAAAATATGGAATATTTTCAATAAAACCAAATTTTTTAGCGGATAAAATATTATTCGTTTAATTACAAACGAATAATCGGTTAAACAAAAAGTGATTTATTACAAAATTGCCTGTTAATTTGTAAAATAACAAAATTTTTTGTTTTAAATTCTATTTGACAACTAATAAAAAATTATTCGAATAATTGACAACGAATAATCGGAATTTTTTTGTTTAAAATTTGCAAAAACCTGTTATAAATCACAAAAAATTATGGAAAATTTTCAATAAAACCAAATTTTTTGGCGGATAAAATATTATTCGTTTAATTAGAAACGAATAATCAGTTAAACAAAAAGTAGTTTATTACAAAATTGTCTGTTAATTTGTAAAATAACAAAATTTTTTTCAAAAATTATATTTGACAACGAATAAAAAATTATTCGAATAATTGAGAACGAATAATCGAAATTTAATCTATATATTTTAAAGAAACTTTTAAAGACAGTATAAAACATTTGGAAAATGGGTTAAATTCTGGGGTAAATACTAATTATATCTTAGATATTCAGTTCCTAGTTAAACTCTCTAACAAACTATATAGTAATACAGTAATTGATCTAAATCATAGCTCCGATTTAGATAAATTACTGTTGTATTACTTAAATTGTTAGAGAGTTTCAGTAATTGATCTAAATTATAGCCCGGATTTAGATCAATTATTGTATTACTATTTAGATTGTATGAGAGTTTCGAGACATTAAATCATCAAGATCTTAAGTGAAAGTTCAATAGAGTTAATTGCAAAAACAGATGTCATGGATCAGCTCGTGCAGACAGATATTAATCTACATGTGCCTAATGCATGAAGGCCATATTCAATACACAACGATTAAAAAAGTGAATAAAAAATAAAATAAATAACACCATATTAATTAAAATTCTAAATAAAAAAAAACAGAAAATGTGAAATATTTTGTATAGTAATGTAATGCAATGCAATGCAATGAAATGCAATATAAATTTCATTTGATTTGATTTTATTTAAATCAATTAATCATACGTAGTAAATTGAAAAAAAGTCTTATCAAACCAGGAAGTGATTTTTAAACGATTATCATCAATATTACAATGTATATCAGCAATATGCAGGTTTTTTTTTAAATATGAGACAGACGCAGGCAGAGACACCTTAATTGAAGAAAACTGAAAAATCAAATCGACATTCTAGAAATAATTATGAGACAGGCAGACAGAAAGACAGACAGATGTTACTTGTACTTGCAATATTTTAAAATAAAAATCTAAAGCCTCATTAAATTTTATTTAGCATAAGAGAACTAGGACATATGGTTCTGTTTAATTCAAAACCATTAATAAATTTATTACATTTTATTTAAAACTTCCTTCCTGTTTGCAAATTTATTTCAATTTTCTATTACCAACTCTAAGAATACATGAATGAGTTGTTATCTAATGTTTACGGAAAACCTCACCTCATATTACCACAAATTATTTGTGTAATTTATTTATTTTTTTAAATTGTTTTAATTTTTATTTAACTTCATAAAGGTCACCATTTGATGGCCAGCACACATTTGAGGGTTAAGACCTTCATTTATCCTCTAACTATTCACATTTTACAAGCATAGATTTTCAATGTATGAATCACAGCAATCAAATGAAAATACATATGTTTTTTTTTCTTGTTTTCGCTGTTGTAAATATAAAAAGATTAAAACTATTGTAAAATTATTAACAAACAGACATTGACAGCCAATAAAAAAATAAATCAAACAAAAATCTTTGATTCTAAATGATTTTAAAAGACCAGACTTAATTCTTCTTCATTCATTCTTCTTACTAAAAACATTAAGTTTTTTTTTTGTTTTTAAGGTGGCGTGTGAGCGTGAATCATACGCAAGAGGAGTCATTAAAGAAATGCCACGAAATGTCAGCTTTAAACTTTGTAATAATAGTTAAAGCCACCACTGTTGAGGTTATTGAATATTCACAGACGCAGACATAGTTATAGACACGGACAAGACAGGGTTCTTTTTAGCTGTTTCGGTTTCTGTCTGTGTTTGAGTTTGTATCTTTTTCCATTTGCCTTCTTTAAACTTGTACTTATTTCTCCTTGTTGTTCTCTCTATTTTATAGTTTTCTTACTACTTCTACTTAATTTGCGTTTAAAAGAAACTGAAAAGTTCCAAAATGAAATACATACATACGTACAAACATAATAAAAAATAGAAATAAAAATAAAAAGCTTTAACAAGTAACAACCAGAAGTTTTATTTTATTCAGCTCATAGTACGAGTGTATGACACAGTGCATTAGTCCAACCCAATAAACATTGAGGAAGGCTGCTATGATTCATAGAAACAATAAGTTCCTACTTTTAATTTTAGTAACATGTTCTGCTCAACATAAACATGATTGGATAATGTTAAACCCAACCCTGTAGTAGGTTCTGATGTTTGTAAGGAAAATAATAGACTTTTTATTTAAAAATCAGTTGAAAAATATTCAAATTATTAGAAATTTCATGTGTCTCTAAAGTCTAGACCAAAGGTCTGCACCATGCGCCCAACATAATCGTTTATCTGTCTGTCAACGAAGTTCATAAAAATTAATCAATATCGGAATTAATAGCTGGTCAGATACAGCATAGAGAGAAACAGGTCTGTCAGTTCCGGCGATTTTTAAACCTAATGGCAAAAACATAATTGGGTGTTTTGGCTTAAAATTTCTTTAAATCTTTACAAATTTATATGAAAATATAGAAAAAAAAAACTGATTATATTTCTAAATTTGAAATGGAAAGATTGAATGTAAATTAAATTTTGTGGTTACATTCTCTATAGAATTTTTAATTTTGTAGGCTACATTTTATTATATTTAACGATGTTTGAATATATTTTTAAAGTCTTTAGTTAAAATATGGAATAAATTTACTCCTAAGAGTGGGGCTTAGAATAATCAAATGTTCAAAGATAAACTTTAAGTTCAAAAGTTTGAAAAAGTCTTTATATTTATGTATTTTTTAAAGCCCAATCAATTTCAACTATTTCTGGCGACTTTTGAAGATCAAAAATTTTAACATTTTTAAAATTTAGCGACTTTTAGCGATTTCGAAAATACAATTTAACGATGAAAGTGAAAAAAATCTGACAACCCAGTAGAGAAATGTTATGATTTTGATTTATAAATGTGGGATTTACAAATGGCGTATCTTTTGAACGCGTTTTTTTTGTGTTTAATAACTTATATAACATTTTGAAGGGTACATATCTGTCATTTATTCTCACTTAGTTATTGGAATTTTGTTTTGCTTCGAAAATGTAGAATTTTTAAGCAACAAAGCGTCATATGCGGGAAGTTTTGCTTTACTTATTTAATTAGAAAAAAAAGTGCCGCTGAAGAACACCAATTGCTCACCAAAGTTTATGGTGAATGTGTTTCATCTGTTTCAACGTGCGAGAGATGATTTGTGAGGTGTTTTTGACACGCAAGACATAGATAGCCCAAAAAGTTTGAAGGCCAAGAATTGGAGCCATTACTCCATGAAGATTGTTGTAAAACTCATTGGGAGCTATTCAATCAGCAATTTCAAAATGTTTACAAGCAGCTGGACTTATCCAAAAGCAGGGAAATTGGATACCATACGAATTGAAGCTGAGAAACCTTGAAAAATTATTTTGCATGTCCGAAATGATGCTTGAACGCTATAAATAAAAATCATTTTTACAACAAATCCTTACTTGCAATGAAAAATGGATCCATTACGATAACCCGAAGCGTAAGAGATCGTATATAAAGCCTGGCCAAACAGCCGAATCGACACCAAAGCCAAATATCCATGGAGCTAAGGAAAGGCTCTGTATTTGATGGGAGAAAAAGTGTCCTATCTATTATAAGCTGCTGAAATCTGACCAAAACATCACAGGGAACCTGTACCGAACGCAACTGATTCGCGAGCATTGACCGAAAAACCCCCAGAATATAAGGTCAGACATGAAACTGTAATAATACATCATGATAACGCTCGGCCACATGTTGCAATACCTGTTAAAAAGTCCAGACCTTGACCCGTCCGAGTACCATTTGTTTCGATCAATGCACAAAGCTCTCTCTGGGATATGCTTCACTTTAAAACAGAGTATCCGAAATTGGCTTGATTCATTCTTGGCCTTAAAAGATGAGCAGTTTTTTTGTCTCGGAATCCATATGTTGCCCGAATGAATACTTTGAATACATATATGAGGCCATCAGCGCAAAAGTGGTGTAACCCACAATTTTTTTTTTAGTTGTTAATCTGGTGTTACATACAGACCTTATATTAACAACTATTAATACAAAAGTGGGGTAAGTAAGGGCAAAAGCAGATTGAGCTTTGCACAGAGCATAGTTTAACAAAATAATGTAGCAAAAGTGGTGTAAGTTGAATATACCAGCAAGTAAATGTTTTGGGGTTACACCACTTTTGAGCTGATAGCCTCATATATTGTTATTTATTTTATTTATTTCATTTATTGGCCCTAAGGGCCAAATATGATTCAAAATAAAAGATACAAATTTGAAAAAATTCAGTATTTTTAAGTCCCAATAACAACCTAAGTTGGACTATATATTGATGTATGAATCATGTATATAAGTTATTTGAGGTCTTTGGAAAGTTGATTTCAATGGAAAGACGGACATGGCTATATCGTCTACGCTGTGTACCAGCATATACATAGATATATACTTTATGTGGTGTCAAATGAAAATTACAAACAGAATGACAAACTTATTTTTATAGCCTTACCATTCATGGTGAAAGGTATAAAAACCTTATCTATTTACCAGGTTATAAAAATAATACTAGTTTTAAAATCAAATAGACTTGTTAGAGATAAATATGAAACCTTTAGTAATAATTCAAAACAAACTAGTTATTATAAACCATTAATAAATCAAAAAAATTTATTGCAAATAAAGATCTTACTTAATTCTTTAAACCATAAAATAACCCAAAATCCTCCAATATACAAAAGTACTTTTAAATTGTTACCCTATAATAAACCGTAATGAGCAGCCTTAAACTTAGTTTAACACTACATTGAACTTTACTGAGAGATAAACAAACTAATGTTTATTTGTTTAACTTAATTTGTTTAAACATTTAAACTTGAAACGAAACATAAACCAAAATCTTAATCTCTTTACGGACATAATTTAAAAATAAATTTAAATGTAATTGTTTGGGAAATACTCGTAAAATAAACAAAATTTTATTGACAATAGACCAAAAACTACCGTTCAACGGGGCAAATTCACATGCGGGTGAGGGTAATAATTTGTTTATAAATTTCTGAGTAAATAAAATTCAAATTGAAAAAATAAAAATTGAAGCGAGTTGTGTTGAGTTGAATTGAGTTTATGTAGGTTTGTTTGATTTAATTTGTTTTACAAGGTTTAAAATTTAACTATAGTGTTTTATTTATTTATAATTTTGTATATGTATTTGTTTGTTGTTTTATTATTATTTTTCAACAAAAAAAGCAAAAAAAAAAAAGGTGCATTAACATTTATTTAAATTTGCCTTGAATTGATTTTCAATCAAATGAGTAAGTTCATAACGAAAGTTTACAAAAAGTTCATTCACTTGACAGGCGAATGAACAAACAAACATTTTTGTATACTGGGTAGAGACGCGCAATATCTAATAAAAATCTATGTGTCCAAAGTGGTGTTGTTGTTGTTTTTTTTTACAATTTTTATTTTTATTTTTTATTTTTGCTGATTTTCGTATGACTGTGTGTAGAATAAAGTGAGTATGTCTGCTATTATATTTACATACAGACAAATGTACATGTGTAAACTTATATACGAAATATTGTAAATCTACAACGGGTGTCAGCTAATTAGAATTACAGATATCTTAAGTAACTGAGCCATTCACCCCACCCAGTTACTATTTATGTTTGGGGTTTTGAAAAAAAAACATTTCATTGCTAAACTAGAATTAAATTGAGAATATTCTTTATAATTTTCAATGTGAACTAACACTGTTAACTCGTAAGTCATAGTTTAAGCACACAATTGGTCAGTCTAGACGCTAGAGCAGTGGTCGGTACTTATAGCCACCAGGGAGCGAACATGATATGGTTTTTTTTTATCTGTAAGCACTACGAATTTCAACGAAGTTCATAAACGTTATTGAATAAGAAACAAAAATCACTACAAATAGCTGTTCAGACTACAACATAGAAAAAATCCAAATATTCTTTATGCCGATCACTGATCTAGAACGTCTTACCCCCGATAATATTAATCATCTATAATTTCAAATAAGTTATAGAAGAAAATTAACAACTATTTCATTAAATTATTACTATTTTCTCTTCCTATAATCTTGAAAGCCGAAATACTTTTTGGAAAGGCAATTAATATTAAAATCATGTAAATGAGTTAAGCTATATTTAATAACAAATCCTTAGCAATCCTTATATACAGTAAAGTTTTATCTCAGCATAATGCAATTTGAAACATGTTGGCTTACCATGGGATATTTATTCTACATATTTATTTATGATGTGCAATTAAATAGATAGATTTTAAATTTGCATTTAAGGAAGTAAAATACAAATATCAAACGTCAGAAGTTATCAAATTTTTATTGGGATCACACCATATTTGACCCGTTTCTAATTAGCGGACAACAGCTGTATTTGTATTGTACATACATGCATACATTCATAAATACATACTTTTAACAAATGTTTATAATAAAATGCATTAAACTTATTTACATATTAACATTAGGGTCGCCCCTTTTATATGAAATCGACAACAAAGCGTCATATGGGGGAAGTTTTGCTTTATTTCTTTAATTTGTAAAAAAGAACCTCTGAAACACACCGATTACTCACTAAAGGTTTCAACATGCGAGAAATGGATTGTGCGGTTTAGAGGTGATAAGGAAGACAAATATTGCCCAGGCCAGCCAAACATGTTTGAAGACCAAGAATTGGAGGCATAACTCCATGAAGATTGTTGTAAAACTCAACAACAGCTGTAATATTTAATTATGACTACGCTAGGCCCCGCACAGTGCTTTGTTTTCATATAGGCAATGGACAAAAATAGAAGGAGTTATTGCAGACGAATAAAAATTAGTGGAATATTACCTTTTGGTAAGATTAAGAAAAAATATAATTCTTGAAAAAATCCGTGAAAGGACACGGGTACCTCCCATATATCCTGAACATATAATTTTGAATAAAATTCACAGTTATACTCCTAACATTTTAAAATTTGGTTATAGTCATTTTAATAAAGTTATTGTTGTTTGTGAAAATTTTTATCACAATCGCAGCACGGATTCGGGTGGCTGCCATACATCCTTTTCCTTAAAAAACCTATAAACCTGTATAAAATTATTAATTTTCAGAAATTATTGTTGTCTTATAATATTAGATGCAAAGTTATGAAAATTTTATCGGAAGGATATTCATAATTCCAAGACATCAAGATTTTAATATCCTGTATAACATCTAATTTTTTTTTTAAAAAATTCGTAAAAATCGTTTCTTATTTTGGAACCAATTTGGTTATAATCATTTTAATAAAGCTATTGTTGTTTGTGAAAATTTTTATTACAATCGCAGCAAGGATTCGGGTGGCTGCCATACATCCTTTTCCTTAAAAAACCTATGAACCTGAATAAAATTATTAATTTTCAGAAATTATTGTTCTCTTATAATATCAGATTAATTTAGTAATTAATATTTTAATTCTAGCAAGGATTTACATAACTGCCAAATATCCTTTTGTAAAAAAAATACTGAAATAGTTTATATATTTTCTAAATTCGGAAGGACGGATGGACGGACATTTTCAAGTATTGATAGCCTTATGGTTCAGCTGTAAAATTAGAAACTGGATGTTGGATTATATTTTAAGTGTTCCTAATATCAGCAGAAGCTCATATTAATATCTCAATCTAAGGCTATGTAGGTTATATTAAATTATTGAGTTACATATACGGTAAAAATGTATTATTTATGGGTGCCATCAAAAACCAATTTTTTTTAAAGTTCTAGTCAAAACGGACAAATAATGATTTCACATTATAATAAATAAGAGATAGGCATTAGATAAAATTAAAGAAAAATTAAAATTGATTAACATGTTTTTTTTCAAAATTAAATCAAACTTTGGATTTTTTTTTTGATTTCAGCAAAAAAACATACAACATCATGAACCAAATAAAGACCTATTAATACACTTTATGCCATTAAACTACTTTTGTTAAATAACGCAATATTTCTTAGTTATTTAAAAGAAAAAACGGTATTATTTTATAAAAAACCAAAAATCTGGAGCTATTTCCCAAAACCATCAAATTGAAAATTTACGAAATTGTAATTTATACATTTAAACGAAAACAAAATTTTAATAGTTTTCATACGAAAGGACAACTAATGATTACATTTTCTTATAGATAATACTTATGGCTATTCTATAGTAAAACATAATCAAAATAGATTAACACGTATTTTACTAATATTCCAACAAAGTTTTAGAATTTCAGGCTTACAATAAAAAAAATTTTAATTATTAAAAATTGCGCAGATTAAACTGTTAAAAATTTTTTGACAAAAACAGTAATTTTCCATAATTCCACATTCATATTCTTTCATTTGCAGCCAATCGCGAGTTTATATCTTTTAAAACGAACTTTTAACAATGATTTTAGTTAACCATAAAAAAAATATATTTTTCTCCATAAAATTTATGTTGAAAATGTACTAACTTTAGCGACCTCTAGTGACGACAAAAAGAGATATTTATAAAAATGTCTTTTTTACACGAATGAGTTATTTAGTTGTCTATTGAAAAATATAAATTTCATTAACATCAAAGACATAATCTTGTTTTTGATTTTTGTCCATTGAACAAAGCACTGTGCCCCGTGTTGCAATACCTGTTAAAAAGTATTTAGAAAGAAGTGGTTGGAAAGTTTTGCCTTATAGTCCAGACATTGCCCCGTCCGACTACTATTTGTTCTTCACGACGGAACAGAGTATCCGACATTGGTTTTATTCGTTCCTGGCCTCAAAAGATGAGCAGTTCTATTGGCTCGGAATTCATATACCTTGAATAAATTTATGTCGTACAAATGATTCAAAATAAAAGCTAACAAGTTGAATAAAAAATCTCGAATTTTTAAGTCATACGTCCTACAACTAATTACAAAGATATGCTTAAAATTACATTCCCATAAGCATTAAAGCCCGAATAATGCAAGCACTTGAAAATTTGGAATTTGATTTGATTTGAACTTGACCCAATAAGCATTTTTACTGGAAATCAAGTTGAAAGCAAGTGTAATTCAAGCCTTGAATTAAAGTCAAACAATTGATTACAGTTGTACACTTTATTTCAATAGCATTCTCCAGTAAAAAAGGAAGCATAAATAATTAAATTTTCAAGTTTGAAATATAAGCTCTGTTCAATAACTAAAAGTTGTTACTAGTTAGTAACAATTGTTACTGGAAAAGCGTTCATTAACTCAAAAAACTTGCAAGTAGAGAAAAAAGAGCGTATAAATTTTAGAGAGTGTTCTCTCGTTGCAAACTATTACAAGTTCTATTTGGAACTAGTAATAGTTAGCAGCTTATATTTCAAATGTTTTGTATTATTGTTTATTTACAATTTTATTTTTGTGGTGAAAAAATGTCAAAAAAAAGAATTATCAATAAAATTGAAGAAAATGTGAGTATTTATACATTTTAAAAGGAATAAAATAAGAAAATTGTGTGTATAAGGAGTGAGATCGAAAAATTCTTAACATACATATATGTTTATAAAAAAGAAACCACTAAACTTACAGCTTTAATTTTTTTTTTATTTGATTGAAATTATTATTACAATTTACAAAAAAAATTATTTTTATAGTTTTAATCACTAGTGATGAAATTTTGAACCTTTTTCGGAAACCCTTCCATTAACGTTTTTATAGTGCTTTCTGTCACTTTGCTCGAACATGTAGTCCATCTCCGTTTAAAATCTACCACACTTTTGGACACCTTTTTTGTACTCTTCAATTCTCTTTTAACAAGAGCCCAATATCTCTCCACTGGCCTTAGCTCCGGGCAGTTTGGAGGATTTGCCTCTCTTGGTACAAATACCACATTATTGTTCTTGTACCACTCAAGGGCTTGTTTGCCATAGTGACAGGATGCCAAGTCAGGCCAAAAATAAGTGGACACATTATGAAGTCTTATGAATGGAAGCAGCCTTTTTTGTAAACATTCCTTGATGTAAATTTCGGTATTTATAGAGCCCGTTGTAACAAATGAGTGGCTTCTTTTGCCGCAACTGCATATTGCTTGCCATACCAAGAACTTTCTGGGAAATTTTGTCTGCTTTTGGGTCCTAAACTTTTCTTCAACATTCCCTCGAGCATCAGCAACATAAAATTTTTGACCTGGAAGTTGCGAAAAATCTGCCAGAACATACGTTTCGTCATCCATTATGCAGCAAGAATATTTTTTTATAAAACTTGACTTCAATTTCCGTGCTCTGTTTTTGGCCTCTAAATTTTTAGTAGCGTTCCTGTCAGGAACTTTTTGAGCCTTGTATGTTTTTAAACCTGCATTAGCTTTAACTTTTCGTACCAAATAGTCCGAGCACTGAGCTAACCGGGCTGCTTTCCTACCGGATGTGTTGGGAGCTCTTTTGAAAATGCGTTCTATTTTTTTGGCTTTAGAAACATCATGTGGACCATTCCTTCTACCTGAACCAGGTTTTCTATCAACTGACAAGTTCTCCCGGTACTGTTTAATAACATTGGAAACAGTTTGACGGCAGACCTTTGTATGCTTGGCCAACTTTTTGTAAGACCAAGTTGGGTTTTGTTGAAAATATTTAATAATTTCAGTACGCACTTTTTTCTGGTCACTCATTTTAATCAGATTAACAAAAAAATTAATATAATTGACATTACACATAATAACTGACATGTTTTTCAAAGGTAACTTGATCAAAAAAAAATTCAAATAATACTTGGGTTAAAAAATGTAATGAAAAACGTGTGTTAAGAATTTTTCGATCTCACTCCTTAAAACAATTGTTACTGAAAAAGCGTTCATTTACTTTTTACTATTATTGAGAATTTAAAAGAGTAATTTTGTAAATTTTGATTTTATTCTCTCGTTGCAAGTATATACTGGGAAAGTAAATGAACAGACCTATAATAACATTTGCATTCAAATCAAATTCCAACAAAATGTTCAAGTGCTTGAATTTTTGGGGCTTTAGTGCTTATTAATATTTTCAGAAAAAATTATAAATATTTTTCAAACAAAAAACAAATGGCTTGAATTTTTGTTTACTTTTTACTGCAGAATTCCATTGATATAAAGTGTAATACAACTATAATTAAATTGCTTGACTATAATACAAGGCTTGAATGACAATTGCTTTCCACTTGAATTCCAGTAAAAATGCTTATTGAGATATATTTGAAGTTTTTTGATTATTCTTCGAAATATTAGGAAACAAATCATTTTTATACCCTTCACCTTCGTGAGAAGGGTATATATAAGTTTGTCATTCCGTTTGTAATTTCCACAATATAATTTTCCGACCCTATAAAGTATATATATTCTGGATCCTTATAGATAGCGGAGTCGATTAAGCCATGTCCTTCTGTCTGTTGAAATCAACTTTCCGGAGCCCCCAAATAATTTACATACACAATTCATACATCAATATCTCCGGAAGTCTTCCGGCTTGGTTGCTCGGGGAAAACCGATCCACAAATGGCTGAGATATAAGGAAAAAACCCAGCACAACCTCGATTTTTGACTTATATATGGATTACTAAGTCATTAATATAGACAATATGGATATCTAATGATAGATATTTCAAAGACCAACGACGTATATAAGACCATAGTAAGTTGGACCTAAAATGGGTCAAAATCAGAAAAAATATTTTTAAACCCGAATTTTTTTTTTCACCAAAAGTTTTTTTTCGCTAAATATTAAAACAATAAAAAAAATTTTTTAAAATTTAAAAAAAACAATTCGAAAATTTTTTTTCTCAAAAAAATTGAAAAAAAAATTAATTTTGTTTACCTAAAAATAATTAAAATTTTTATTTTGAAGTATAATATGGTGAAGGGTAAATAAGATTCGGCACAGCCGAATATATCTCTAGTACTCTTAAATTTCCCGGAAGTTTTTTCCCTTTTCCCTTTTCTCATTTTTCTTTTTTTTTTATTCATAATTGGGCTGATATACAATTGAAATTTAACCATTTTAAACCATTCTCATATAAACTTTAAACTTTGAACCTTGAAAATAGACAAACCAAAGCTACACATTTTAAGCAAGCTCAGATCCAGGTCAACCATTTGGGTGGGGAAGGGTTTTAAATAAATTAAAATTGATTTTACATTTTTTCCTTTTTTATATTAAAACTTTTCGGTTTTGGGGGCGAAATTTCCTATTTTTTCTCCCATGTATCCGCGCCTGTCATAAAGAACCTGCACCGATGCCTGATCAAAAACATTTGTTTTGAAATTTTAAAGTTTTTCAAAATTTAAAAAAACACACTTTGTAAGGATCCTTTGAGTTGGGGGCCACCTTAATATGCATACATACATATGCATATATGTATGTATAAATATATATTTGAATGTCTGTCTGTCTGTATGTATATTTGTCTTTAAGTGTGGGGGTTTTTATTATTATTATTGTTGTTGTTAATTTTGTATATTATTCTTTAAAATATTGTTTTCTGCTGTATTTACAAAAAAAAAAAAAAAAAAATCGAAATAAATTGAAAACACAACAATAATAAACATTTAAGTATGAGTGTGAGTGTTGGTGGGTTGGATGGATGGATGGATGGTTGGGTTTGGTTGGTTGTACTTACTTGAGTTGCATCTGAATACGGGGTACTTGAGTTCAAATTAACACGTTCTGAGCCAAAGACAACATTTAGTTGTTGCTGCTGCTGTTGATGTTGCATTTGCATTTGCAATTGTTGTTGTTGTTGCTGCTGTTGCAATTGTTGTTCCATTTTAACAATAATTTGTGGTGATTTGGTGGTTTGTTGATATAAATTTTGATTTACTATATTTGTGTTATTGTTGTTGTTGCTGTTGCTGTTTGTAAAGTTTTTATTGAAATTTATAAAATTTAAATTGTTTTCAAAATTTATTTTTATTTTATCATCGGTATTAAGGGTTTTTGTAGTAGATGTTGTACTTAGATTTGAGGTTTTAGTTAAACTTAAGTTGCTATTGCTATTACTACTGCTGCTGGTGGTGCTGGTGCTAGTGCTGATGTTGCTATTTGTAGCAGTGCTGCTGGTATTGCTTGTATTACTGCTGTTACTGTTGCTGTTAATATTAAAAATATTGTGATGGTTGTTGCTGTTGGTGGTACCAGTTTTATTGTTGTTTTGTTGTTTTTTATATTTATTTTTTGCTTTTGTTGTTGTACATATGTTACCAGCTGTAACTTTATTATGACTAATATTGGCAGTTGCTGCTAAAGTTTTTTTAAATTTTTTCGCTGCTGTTGTTGGTGTTTTTGCTTTGATTAAATTTTCCTTATAGTGTATAATTAAAGCTTTTTCTTGTTGTTGTTGCTGCTGCTGCAGTTGCTCTTGTTGTTGTTGTTGCTGTAGTAATAATCTTTCATATGTATAAGAATTTTGTGTTAATTCTTCTACTTCTACTACGTCTTCCACTTCTTGTTTAGTTATTGCTATTTCTTCTATTTTTATACGTTGTTGTTGTAGTTGTTGCCGCTGCTGTAGCAGTTGCTGTTCTCTTATATTGTAGTTATTTTCAAATTCTTCTTGGGCTTGTTCTTCGTCTTCTTCTATAATTTCTTTGAAATCTTCTTCGATTAATTCCTCGATCAACGATTGCTCCAAATCCGTGATCATATAGGGATTTATGGTAATTTCGCCAGTTGTTGCTGCTGCCGTTGTTGTTGTTGTGATTGGTATCTCTACTAAATCTTCTTCTATAACGTCTGCTTTAAAATCATTGATTCCAAATGATTCACAAATCATGTTCAATTCAATTTATGTATAACTTTTTTCTTATAAAATTTTTACAAAAAATTTTGCTGTTCTTGTGGTTGCTTTTGTGTTAAATGTATTGGATTTTGAAGTTCAAATTTCATAATAATCATAATCACTCACTTACATTTATAGAGAGACAGACAGACGTTGGTTGGCAACACGTTGATATTAAGTGATTTCGAATTTTCTAAAATATTTCTTTTTCTTTTTTTTTGACGATTTAGCAAAAATTGTCTAGTGTAACCAAGAACTGTATATTTAAAAAAAAAGTCTCCTTGGTGGCAGTGTTGTAGAGAATTGAAAATGTATATAAAATAAAACTATATACATACGTTTACGTTTATATATGTATGTAGAAATGTAGTACGTTTTGGTTGCTGTTGTATGTAAAAAAAGTATGAGTAATTCATAAAAAAAAGATTAGTCAGACCCAGAGGAGTTTTTTTTTCGTGTTGTATGCTTTTTTTCCTGGTTTAATGCAGTTAATTTTGTTGTTACTTGTTGTGGTTGTTGTTGTTGTAATTCAGCTGATATATGAGTCTTTGAAGTTGTTGTTGTTGTTGCTGTTGTATGTATACATATATTTATTGTATTTGTTTTTATAGCTAGATACAAAAAAAAATAAATAAAATGAGGTTGTTTTAAAATTTCTGTTAGATTTGAAAATAAAATAAAAAAAAAGTTATTGTATATAAAATTTCAAATCTACTGGTTTGTAAATTTATTTATTTTATTTATTTATTTCTGCTACTCCTCCTGTTTTGCTAATGTTTTTTTTTTGCTGTTGTTGTTGTATATATTATTATATGTTTTGTTGTGTTTTTTTTTTTGTTATTTTCTAAGCTCCCAAACGTCAACTGCACTTCAAAGTGAACACAAAACGATTTCAAGGTGAATCTATGTTACTATTTTTGTATTTATTTATAATTTTTTCTATACACAATACTATTTTTTTTCTTGTTTTACTAATATTTTGTTGTTGTTGTTATTATTGTTTTACGTACATTCGTATGTATGTATGTATCTAGTATATTATGTATTAAAAGTACATAACGTTCATATGTTTGATATTTTTTTTTTTTTAATTTTTTATTTATTTGAATAGGAAACTATATTTCTTTACACACGATTTGTGTTGTTGTAGTTTGTTCAAAATTTTTAATTTCAATACTTTTTAATAAAGTCTCACGTTCTGGTTTGGTATAAAATAAATTAAATTATTAAACTCAATAATCGTTTGTTTTCTTATGAAATTAAAAATAAAAAAAAACTCTACGTTTTTTTTTCTTTCTGGGTTTTGTAATGTCACTTTTATTATTATTATATTTGTAATAAATTATTGTTTTTTTTTAAATAAATTTAAACACGTTTCTATGTTTTTGTTGTTGTTTTTGGCAGAAGTAATTGTTTTATAAGCGTTTTGTTAGTAGCCACCAAAGTCAATGTTATTTTTTCTTTTTGAAAAGAAACATTTTTACACAGCAAGTCTTTTCATTTTAAAACCTTCTTATTGTATTTAAATATTTTAGATTTGTTTATAAAATCCTTTAAATATTTTCAATATTTTTTATATGTATGTACCTATATAGTTAGACTGCAAATTTTGTGTTTCTTTCAGCTTCCAAATTTTTGTAGATGTTGTTGTTGTTGTTTTTTCTTCTTCAAATTTAATAATTTATCTCTTTTATAGTTCTTTTTAAGGTTTTTCTTCAAATCTTCTATCTAATTATTGGAAAAAATTTAATTTTTAATAAAACACTTTCTCATTTGAGACAAAACCGTCATAAATTTAAAATCGTTATATATTTATGTTCCAGTACTAGTTAGATTCATAGGTTTTAGTTATGAAATCCTTCAAAATTTCAATATTATTTGAATATCTCTAAAAAAAGTCTAACTAATACTGGAATTACATTAGTTAAGCTAATTGGAGTTAATTAAATGTTTTTAAACATTTTTTAAATTCAAAATATTCAAAACTATATTTATAACGGTGTTGTCGCAAATTTTTATTATACCCTTCACCTTAATTCCAAATAAATACTAAATATATATCTACATATGTATGTAAATTTGACATTCCATTTGTAATTTCCCCAATATTTATTTACATTTCTACAAAAATAGAAAAGTAGATATAACAATGTCAATCTAGGTCTAGGTTTCCAAGGCTTTATTGTCACTTCCAAGAACATTGCTATTGGAAATCAAAAAAATCGTTTTATCAAATGCAACGATATGAGCGAAAGACTTTTTTTTGAGTAAAATTTTTAAATAAATATCAGTTCTTATAATCTTTTGAAAATCGCTATCGAATTATTCAAAATTAACTGAGATATAAATAACAAAATTTAACAAAAAAACAGAAATTGACTTCATCAAAACTACACCATTTTAAGTTGAAATTGAGAATATAACAATTGATATTGAGAAAAATCCCATTGAAATTCAGAAATCGAAATTAATATTCAGCAAATGAAAATTGAAATTCAAAAAAAATACAAATTGAAGTTGAGAAAACATAAATTGATATTGACTGCCTCTTCCACGATGTCGAAAGAAAAATGAGTCGAAAAAATTTGTATGAAAAACACTCAGTTTTTTAAATTCTTTCGAATAGTTTTTATACAAATTTGTTCGAATCATTTTTCTTTCGACATCGTGAAACAGGTCTTGAGAAATAATATATTTCTATTCAGTTTAAATTTAGTTCTCATAGTATGTATTTCATAAGAAAACAAATATTTAATATTAATTCCGTTTTCTCAATTTCAATTGGATTTTTCTCAATATCAATTTATTTTTTTCTCAATATTAATTTGCTATTCTAAATTTCAATTTGTTATTTCTCAAAATTAATTTGGATTTTTAGATTTCAACTTGAAAATATGTAGAAATTTAAATAAATATCCAACTAAGAATAATAGAGTGGTGGATATAATGATGTCAATCAGTTTTAAATAACTTTCCAAGGCCCCTACATAATTTATCTGCTCAATTTTTATATCCATGTAATCGATGTACTGTCAGGAACTGTGCTATTTAAAATCATCAAAATTGTTTTATAAATGGCCAAGATATGAGCGAAAAATCTCTATTACCTCTTCTTTAACTAAAATTTAGTAACCAAAATTCTATACAACTATATCGATGGCTTAATATAAAAAGGCCCTAACTCGTTTTTTTGTAAGTCCAGATTTTCGTTTATTTCGATAAATGGGTTGATTATATATCATAATTAACCAAAACATCTCGACTTAAAAAAACACGAGTTAGGGCCTTTTTATATTAAGCCATCGATATATACATATCACAATTTAAGTTAACTTTATTGAAAATCACAGCCAAATTTATCGAATTATTTAATTAAATTTTTGCTTAATTCATTAAACACTTAATTCAGAATTATAAATGTCAGCAATTTATTTCATAAAACCCTTTCCAACAAAACAAATTCATTAGCTTCATTCAAAGACTTGATAATTTGTGGACAAATTGCGTAATAAAAGTAAGTAATGAATTCAATACGAATTAATTCATAGGCTTAATTCCTTAGTACTTCAAAAGACTTTTAAAACTTGATATTTTTCTTTTAAAAAGGAGCAGAAGCTGTTTATCGCTTTTGCGGTTTTGCATCTGCTACTTTTTAAGTTTTAAAAGTCAAAAGTATTTTTTTAATGGATTTAAATTTAAATAGGAATTAATTCTATAAAGAATGAATTCTCAAAATAATGAATTCAATACTTTTGAAGTATGTACTAAGGAATTAAGCCTATGAATTAATTCGTAATGAATTCATTAATGAAATGTTTGAGAGATAAAATTTAATTTGATTATTACAAACTTTTTCCAAACGATCTAGATAATTTATGGATAAATTTCGTAATAAAAGTAGAATAGTGGACTGATTCTGCTTGTTTTATTCACCTAAAACTATTTCACAAATATCAAGTTTTAGAAGTTCACCAAATAAAAATGTTGGCTGAAAAATATCAAAATCTACCGAGATATAAGAAAGTAATTTTATCAAGTATGAAAATTTCTTATAAAATCCCAATCTATCATATAAATTATTCTAGAATCTAGATTAATATTAATGACAATTTTTAATATCTATCCTGAATTAATTCAAAAATAAATAATTTTGACAATGGTCTGCAATTTCCAGAAAAAAACACTACACCCATTTCCAATTGTATTTCAGAATATTCCAATTATATTTCAAAAGTTTCCATTGCATGTATTACAGAAAATTCCATTTGTATTTCAGAATTTATTATTTATATTTAAAAAGTTTCTAATTGTGTTTTAGCATTTTCCAATTGTTTTTCAGAAATTTCTATTTGTATTTTAGAAATTTCCATTTGTATTCCTATTAGATATTTCTGAAAATCAAAAAAAACATTTGAGGAATAACTGGAATATAATTATAAAAATTTTCCTTAGAAAACAAATTTACTAACACATTTTGCACTACTTTTTAGTTTACTAAGGTGAAGGGTATATAGGTTTTTATTTTTATAGAATACATATAGTAATAATAAGCACTCTTACTTGTTTTAAAATAATTCAAAATTGTTCAACAATTTTTATAAAGTTGGATTTATGCATATAAAAAGTACAAAATTTTAACTGTTTTTCTCATTTGTTTTAAAAACTTTTTTATTTTAACACTTTTTTTAAAAAAAATTCTTTAAATTTTTTTGTAAATATGGAGTTTTTTTTTGAAAATTTCTTAACAATTATTGTAAAGTTATAATTCAATGTAATATTAAGGAATTTTTTTTTAGTTTTTTTTACTTTTAGCACGAAATTCAAAATATTTTCACTTTTT
Organism: Calliphora vicina; assembly: GCF_958450345.1. Classification (NCBI taxonomy): domain Eukaryota; kingdom Metazoa; phylum Arthropoda; class Insecta; order Diptera; family Calliphoridae; genus Calliphora; species Calliphora vicina. The sequence continues at coordinate 109,023,506 of NC_088784.1, forward strand.
TTCATGTATTTCCTTAAATTTTATAAAACGAAATTTCTGTCAGTGTAGTTTTTTATTTGGTAATTGTTGTGGTTGTAGTTGTTGTAGTATGTGTTTGCATGTATGTATGTATGTATGTATATTACATATGATTACCAAATTATTTAATTTATTTATTATTTAATTTGTTAATGTTTAATTTTGGTTTGTATCTTTTACATAAAAGTTGTAGTTTTTATTTTTTATTTTTTGCTTTTCTTTACGTCTTCTGTTTCTTCTTCTTTTACTAGAATGTTGTTGTAGTTGTTGCAGTAGTTGTTGTTGTTGTATAAATATACATATATGTATGTATGTATGTATAAAAATAAAATATATATTTTGAGGTTTTTTGTTTACTTTTTTTTTGTATATAAAAAATGTTTTTTTAGAGTAAAATATTTATTTTTGTTGTTGTTTCTATTTATTAAATTTTTAAACTTTCTTTGAGGTAGTTTTGTTTCAGCAATGAAATGAAATTGAATTTATTTCATTTCATTTGTTTTTGTAGGTAGTAGTAACAATTGTTGTAATTTTTGTTATTATTATTATTGTTGTAGTTATATATTTTAGTTTTTTCTAGTTGGCAGCTGATAATTTTGTTTTTCTGTTTGGTTTTTATATATTTTGTTCACTTATACATACAAGATATTTTATAAACATATAAAGAATACATTTGTTTGTTTGGTATATAAGTTTAAACAAATTGTAGTTGTAGGTAGGTATATAATATAGTAATTTATTTTATATTTAATTTTTAATTGAGTTGTTTTTGTTATTAAATTATATAAAATAATAATAATTTTCAAGCAACGCAAAATGTTTTAGTAGTTTATTTATTTGTTTATAAATATTTTCAATAATATTTTTAATTAAAACGCAATTTTATTGAAATGGTTTATGTTTTTTTCAAAATTAATCTTCTTGTTTTTTTTAACAATTTTCTTCACTTTTAGTTGAAATAATCATCATCACATCACCTAAAAACTGCATTTACATTTATTTATTTATTTTTTTGTATCTTTATGTGCAAAAGTATCTCTTTATTTATTATTTCAATGTATTGGTAAAGTTTTTGTATATAAAACTTTTGTTGTTGTTGTATTTTTTTCTTGTTATTTCACAGCTGTTTCTGTTTAACTAATAGTGCTTAAGTTCTTATGTAGTTTTTTGTTTGTTTGTATTTAATTAATTTATTATTTCTACAAATTTTTTTTTGTTCAAGCTGATTATTGCAATTTTATTTTTTTTTTAAACTTTTTTTTATTTTTAAAATACAAAAATATCTTATTAATTCTTGTGGTCAAATGTTATTTTTTGTATAATCATTCTTATATTATTAGTTAATAATTTTTATTTATTTAGTATTTTTTAATTTTAACTTGAGGAGGATATTTTTTAGTCAGTTTATTAATTTTTGTTGAATTTTTTTGTTTTGTATCTTGACTGTTTCAAAACTAATAAAATAATGATCAGATGTGTTGGCAGTTGGCTGCAGTATACCACCAACCAACCAACCAGCCAGTCAATTGTTGTAGTATAGAAGTAAAAAACAAATTGTTGTTGTCGTTGTATTTATTTTACAGTGAGTAGTAGAGCAGCAGTTCGCAGCTGAGTAGAGTAGAGTAAAATGACAGCAGAACAAAAAGAAGTATCTACCAGCAGCATTATTGTCTTTGCTCGTTTATATGTTGCTGAGTAAAGTTGAGTTTGTATTTTGTTTTAAAATAATTGCTGTTGTTGTTTCTATTATTTATTTATTATTATTATTTTGTTTTGTTTTATTTTCCTCAAGACATCAGTGCTGTGTAATGTTGATGATTGTTGTTGTTATTTTGTATTGAGACTAAAAACTGAATCGTATTTGTGCTAAGATTGTGGGCTTGTTTCCCCCAAAATAACAGAAAATACAATAAAATGAAAAATCACAAAATTTAAAACGAAAAACCAGAATAATAACAGCAAAAACAACACCATTCAAAACAAAAACACACTGTCTGTGTAAATAAACAAACCAACTCTATGGAGGAGAATAACAAAACAAAATTCACTCTTTCTGTGCTTTAGCATGTGTGTGCGTTTGTGTACGAAATTCATTTCGTTTATTAAAGTGAACTCTCGGTCTCTCTCTTTCGTTTACACACATCTTCGTCGCGACTGCATGCACATACACACATGAACCATGCATGTGTGCACTCTTACAATAAGATTAAATATATGAAAAATAATGAATTATACACCCGGTGGAAAATAACTAAAGGCAGGTGAGTTTTTTTTTTTCTTAAACCAGGGATCACTCCTACTCATGCAGTGCATTTTGTGTTGTCGCAAGGATATTAAGTTAATAAGAAAGACTAATAGGGAATTTATGTCTGTGGATATTCAATTCAAATTTTTCTTAATTGAGAGTGACAGGAAAATGTTCTGCATTGAGGTTTATTCCAGAGCACTATGGATTATGTTGTACGATATGTAGGCAATCTTCCAATGAAGGGCGTCAGCAGACCGTAATAACATTCCAGGGCGTAGGTACCTGTTAAGGACTTTTCAAAAATTAAGTTTGCCTTTCGGTTACAATGATGCATCGTAATTTGTCTGTTAAGGACAAGGTTGGCTACCGTTATCGCTATGCTATGGTTTTAAAAATGCTTTGAATGATTACATTTTTCTTCAATTCAAATTTATTACAAAAAGTCTTAAGTAAATTTTGTTCAATTCATTTGGTAAATGATTAAAAGCAAAGCAAATGAATGAAGAAAAAATATTTTTACTCAATTTGTATTAGATTTGAATTAAAAAAATTTAATTATTCAAAGGTTGAATAAATTCTGCTAGGAATTAATTCCAAACCCATTTATTTGTTTAGAGACTGTAAAGAGTACGATTAAATGAATCAATCATATTTTGCCTCATGGCTAGAGTTTTTCACGGGAATTCAAGGGAATTCCGCAAAATTTTCAATACCGAAATTGTGCGAGAATTCTCGGGAATTATTTTCCTTAGTTTTTATGTGATGTTTTTTGAACTTGACTTTCTCTAAAAGATGCTTAAAGCTAAAATACAAAAGCAGAAGATTCATACAAGAAAAAAGATTAAACACAAATAGATCAATAACAAGTTTATTATTGAAATTATTCCAAAAACTCGAGAATGTTCAGGACTGCCAAAGAATTCTACCCCGATCGCAAGTGGAATTATTTTAGTATTTAGCATTTTCACAAAGAGTAAAACAATAAACATCTTTACTTAACCCTTTCACTACATTGTATCCATATGGATACATTTTGGATTTTTGCACATAACTTTGACATTTATGAATATTATTTAAAAATTGTTTTTGAGTCTTTTTTTTGATGTTTATAATTTATTTCATTGAATTATCGCTATTCGTGTTCGATTGATAGCAATTTGAAAATGTGTGAAAACGAATAAAGCAGGACACGTAGGACCTTAATATTAATATCAGTCAATGTTGATATCAATAACAACCATATGATATACTTAGAACATATATTAACAACTCCAGTTAAAACTTGTAGCGAAAGGGTTAATTTTTGATTTAATAAGAAAAACATTGCCAATTCAAATTTATTTTTTGCGAATTAACTGAATTAATTGTAATCTAACGAAGGTAGTACAAAATCTAATGGAAATTGAAGTCATTCCGACACAAATGACACAGGTATTTAACCAATATTAGAAATCGAGTCAGTTTATCTCTTTATATTAAATTTTTATTGGATTTTTTTATTTGTATCAAATTACTTACATTTTAAAACCAAAGACATTTTTAAGATATTTAACGAAGTCTACATCTTAAAATTTAATAATTTGTTCTAGGTGGGAATTCCCAGGATCCCGGGAAATTTCAAAATGAATACCGATTTCCCGGGAAAAGAAAAACTCCACTCATGACCTCAATATGAAATATTTAAACATTTGTTTAAACTGTTTATTATTTGGTTAAAAATGTTTAATTTTTTTTAACAAATAATTGATTTTTTAAAATTTTTCAAATTACAAATCGTTCCCTCAATATAAGAATATACACCATTATTTTTTTATTGCATAATAAGAATCTATATAACTGATTATATATGTGGTCAAAATTTGGTGAAATTTTACTTCCATAAATAGGGTCAAAAGATCAATTGAAATATTACTTTTGTTCTAGATGTCTACTAACACACATATTTTAAACTCAATTATTTCGAAATGGCAAGAAAATTATTATAAATTGTTTTATTAAGGGGACGAAATCATATTACTTCTTACTTTCTTTTTATTATGTTGAACCTTAATTAAATAGCTCACACTGCAAATAAATAAATATTCACAAACACTCATCCACAATTAAATATTAATGCCATCTCTTTACATCATTATAAATTTTACAAAAGAAAAACCCAAAACAAATTCGAAAATAAGGTACAAAACACCCCATAGTGAATAATCAGCAAATGGACAAATCGGAAAAGTATTGGGTTCATCTCTCAATACTCTCATACTGCCGAACTAAATCTTCTACAATATATTAGATTGTTTGTACATGGATGGGCATTAGTAATGGTATTATTTGTAAAATAAAATAACAATAACAACTAATAACACACTTCTGAACCTAAAATGGCAGAAAAAACAACAATAATAAAATGAAATCGTCAGATTGTCTACCATGTTATCGGGCTAGAAAATCGCACAAACAACAACCAACCCGGACCCGTAGTAGTAGTAGTGGTTATTGGTTATAATCGTACTACTCGTATGTATCTTAGGTAAGTGTTGTTTGATTTTCTTTTTCTAAGTTTTTTTTGTTTTTGCTGTTTTTTTTTCAAATAATTTCTTCTTATCAACAAATATTCTTTACTAATATATTTAACAATTTATTTGCCATCTACATACATACAAACATACCCACATAAGAAATAATAATAAATTTAAAGCAGGGTAAATTATTGAACTTGCAAAAGGCATACAAAATTTAACATTTTTCAAGGTCATTTTAAATTCCGGATTTATTATTTACGTATATAAACATATTTATTTAGATAAATTTCATTGACCTTTTGCTAAATAAACACTTAAACTCATTTCACCAGAATTGGCAAAAATACAATCAATATATTCATACTCGTCAATACATTTTATATAAATTTAGGGAAGTACTAGCAACTTTATAGAAAGTTGTCTTCAATTTAATAGAATTTAGGCAATTTCATAACTTTCTGCAACTTCTTTTAAATTGACAAAAATACATTTATTGAAATCGTAAAAAATATATAAAATCTGTTTGGTCAAGTTCAGACATTTTGTCCTGTTTTTATCTACAAAAGTACTTGATAAGTAAGAAGTAATAGATAACTGCAATATCATGAAATACTGCAGAAACCCATGTATGATCATGATCCCATGATGTTTGTATTAATCAGACCGTTGTAAAAAAAACCGCATTCTATTTTTGTTTGGAGAAAAACAACTTCATGATAACAGTCATAATTCCACCTAGTTATAGATAATCGAACAGTATCGACCTTGAAAAAGAATACTTTTGTTTATTCAATTAGTTATAACGGAATCGTAATGAATTATATTACTAATATGCTATAAAACAATCAAGTTATTACAAATTCCGGCCACTTGAATGCAAAATGTTAGTTGTTTAGAGGAATTTTTTAATGGAAAACGATTTTTAGCTTTTTTTTTTTTAATTCCTCAATAATATCAAACATGTATAGTATGGATTTTCAAAACTGCAATTTCAAATTCTTAACATTTATTTTCTCTTGATCGTTTTATTAATAAATAATATCTAAAAGAAAATAAAAACAAAATGGCATTTTATGGATTCTTTTTCTTATTAAACGGTTTTTGGGTAAAAATCCAGTTATTGGCTATTATTTGGTGGGTTTTTAAATCTGTTCAGACAATTATGACGCATCAAAAATATGTATTAGTCATTTTGTTAATCGTCTTTAATTTATGGTTTGCTTTGATCAAGGTTGGCGGCTACAGCTTACCGCAGAACCACCATTAACGAAATAATCAAAAATATCGTTACCTCTAAATTACTAAGTATTACCGTTTTAAACAATAAAAATGGGAGGAAAATAAATTTTTCTGCAAGGCCGGACCTAACTCCCTGTCTATACTTGACAAATGTTTATCGTAACAAATAATGACGTTTGTTGTCAAGACAAAGTTGTCTGAGCAAACGCACTAACAATTTTGTCATAACGAAGCGATAATACTAAAAAATTTAGACTGTATCTGATAATTTTTCAAGGAAATGTTTACTTTGTATGGGAGGTGCCACGCCCAGGGAGGAGTTCAGAACTAACACACGTACAGAAAAATTATATGAAAGTTTTTAATTTTAAATTTTTTTTTATTTATTAGAGAATTTTTTAAAATTATTTTTTAATTTCAAGAAAAATATTTTTTCAAATTTATTAGTGAAAAAAATTATATGACAAACATTTTTTTGGTGAAAAAAAAAATCGGGTGAAAATTTGTTTGTCCTGATTTTGACTCATTGTCATTATATACGTCGTTGCACTGATCCTTGAAATATCTATCATTAGATATAGATATTGTCTATATTAATGACTTTGTAATCCAGATATAGATCAAAAATTGTGGTTGTCCTGGTTTTTCTCCTTATATCTCAGCCATTTGTGGGTCGATTTTCTCGATTTTAAATAAAACCGAGCGGCTATATTGATGTATGAATCATGTACACTGGTGGACAAAATTCACCGCCATTTCCCCTTTAGGATGTATAAAGGACCGCCACGCTACGTTTTTGTAAATTAGGTTAAGTTAAACGACTTGTTCTAACTGAAGTATAATTAAAATGAATTATTGTTTTTGTTGAAAAAATAAAATTTTGTGTTTCAATTATATTTATAACGTGGTAGTCCTTTAAACATTCTAAAGGGAAATGGTGGTGACTTTTTTCCATCAGTATGTATGTAACTAATTTGGGGTTAGAAAAAGTTAATTTCAACATATAAACGGACAGACGGGCATGGCAATATCGACTCCGCTTTTATAACGATCCAGAATATGAAAAATGTAGAAATTACAAATATCCACTCATGGTGAAGGGCATAATTAGAACAGATATCAAATTAATTAAAAAAAGTTTCAAAGGATACTTTAAAAATTTCAACATTTAAATGGCCATAACTTTTAAATCTGGTCTACCGATACCGAAACCCAAATGAAATACAAGACATCTGAATTCAGTTTCATTTCTCCAAAATGTTTGATTTTCCTCATATATAATAGGTCAGATGCTCTGGCAAAAACTCACTAAATAATTTATAAAGGGGCAGCCTAAAAGCAAATATATCGTGGAAAAGGAAATTTCCAGAAACTTTTAAATTAATGTTAATTAATTTCATTTAATTAAAGTGCTTTTATTTAACATTTAATATGTGGTTAATTTGCCTTCAATATAAACCGCCTACATACATACATACATACATACATATTTTGAATCTTTTTCTATTTCAAAGTAACGCAGTTTTTAAATATGTTGATCGTGCCTTCATACAATTTAAAAAACAAAAAAAAAACAAGTTTTGAAAGAGAATTTAACCAAATACGCATAAATATTTTGTGTACAATATATTTATTTCAATAAATACAAAGGTATGTGCCTAGAAAATATAAATGTTTATCAAAGGCACCAAGATGTATCTACGTACTACGAATGTGCATTCATAGGTACTACCTTTTAATAACGAACATAAACACATAAATATAAATGTGAAATGCTAATTTTTTTGTTGTATAAGTAATAAAATTAGATGATATAAATATAGGTATGAATATATTTTCTTTACGATAACGCTAATCAATCTATGTTGTGGCCTATTTTTTCAAATATTTTTTTTTGTTTACTCTTGCAGCAGCAGTGGGAGGGGGGTAGAAAATATACGTTTAAAGTGTAAAAATAAATTAATGCGTATTAATTTTTAACACAAAAAATATTTATAACAACAATTTCTTAATATGACGAAAAATTACGCTCTATTTAATAATTGCCCAGATGTCTGATTAATAGTTTTCTTGATTTCTTTTCAAGTCTTTTTTTTTTGCAAACCACAACTAAGTCATTTAGATTTCTTATCTATAAAGTGGAATTAAAAAATAGAAACGTACATAAATAAATAAATATAAAAAAAAATATATAAAACAACTGATTACAATAGTTTTGAATAGTGATAATGGTGAAATATACAAATGCATGTGTAGGTCAGTAAGGAAAACATTTAGTTTCAGAACTATAAAATTTAAAAACAAAAAAGTTCGTAACTTTTCAAAATTGTTAAACATTCAGCAGGGCTTAAATTTCCAATTGGGTTTAGCAAATAATCGTACGTTGCGCTTTGTTTATTTGTTTTGCATTTTTTTCTTTGGTTTTGCTTTTGCTGTATCTTCTTTGCTTTTCATAGTATGTACTCAAAATAATAATAATAATACATATTTTGTGTATGTACAGCAGTGATGATGGAGTAGCCACAATTGTACTTTTTTGGTGTAAAATCAGCTGTTAAAGTACATTTGGTACTAAAATTCAAAATTGTAGCCTTTTCCTGAAAGCAATACGAATGTCCCGAACGCGAAAAATAGTAGTATTCTACTACTATTTTTCTAAAAAGTAGTATGTATTTCTACTATTTTTTAAAAAGTAGCATTTCTGATACTATTTTAAAAAGGTAGTATTTCTACTACAATTCTTACAAAAAGTAGTATTTTTACTACTATTTTTTTTGAAAAAAGTAGTATTCTACTACTATTTTTTTAAAAAGGTAGTATTTCTACTACAATTTTTTAAAAAAGTAGTGTTTCTACTACTATTTTTTGGAAAAAAGTAGTATTTTTACTACTATTTTTTTAAGAAAAGTATTTTTACTACTATTTTTTAAAAAAACTAGTACACTCAGGTCTCGTTTTATGCGATAGATACGTTCCAAAAAAAATCGCATAAATGGAATTCGCATAAAACGATACTCTAGCTTCATATAAAAACTAATGATTCGTTCCAAAATTCTGAAAAACCGCATAAATTCAGATTTTAATTAAAAAATCAGAACAAAATCGCATAAAAAAATCAACAAAAAATGTATTCATTTAATTTACTTAAACAATAAAAACAAAATATGTATAAAAAAAAATAAACAAAAATATTTATAATTACAGAAAAAGTGAAAATGATCCAAAAAAATGAGCTAACACATTTTTTAAGGAAATTCTGTAAATATGCATGATTAATCTGAATCACTGAATAATTGTCTGCATCGGTTTGGAATTCGTTCAACGTCACTTACATCACTAGATGATATAAGCAGATTATCATCATATGGTAAAATATTATTTTCATCACTAGAATTAATCTAGTGAATAGGGTACGAAATCGAGATTTTTAGGAGCTTCAATCGCTTCTTTTCTTGCAAAATAATTTGTCATTAAACTTTGCGATTTTGAATTTTGAGTTGCTTATTGAACACTTGATATCCGGAAAATAGAAAATAGTCAGTCCGCGATGAATCTTTCATTCTCTTTCCGTATCTGAATCTATATAAAGAATTTGATTTTGTAAAAAAACAAAATATAACCATTATATCAGTGATGCAAAGTTGGTTTAATTTAGAAATGGTAAAAAGGTAAGGCCCTTAGGGGATCGGTTATGTCAATGAAGAATTAAAAAAAAACCTTTAAAAACCATCTAAAATTTCAAAATCTTTCAAAATTCTAAAAAAAAATTTAGTTTAAAAATCGCATAAATTTGAATCCGCATAAAAAAAATTCGCATAAAACGAGACCTGAGTGTATTTTGATACTATTTTTTTTTCAAAAGGTAGTATTCCAATACTATTTTCTTAAAAAGTAGTATTTCTACTACTATTTTTTTTAAAAAGTAGCATTTCTACTACTAAAGGTAGTATTTCTACTAATATTTTTCAAAAAAAGTAGTATTTCTACTAATTTTTTTAAAAAAAGTAGTATTTCTACTACTATTTTTAAAAAAAGTAGTATTTTTACTATCTTTTTAATAAGTAGTGTTTCTACTACTATTTTTCAAAAAAAGTAGTATTTCATTTCTACAAAAATTTTTTTTAAAAAAGTAGTATTTTAACTACCATTTTTTTAAGAAAAGTATTTTTACTACTATTATTTTAAAAAACTAGTATTTCTACTACTATTTTTTAAAAAATTATTTCTACTACTATTTTTAAAAAAAATTGTATTTTTACTACCTTTTTTAAAAAGTAATATTTTTACTACTATTTTCAATAAACTAGTATTTCTACTACCATTTTTTAAAAAAAGTAGTTTTTTACTACCATTTTTTTTTAAGAAAAGTATTTTTACTACTATTTTTTTAAAAAACTTGTATTTTTACTATTATTTTTTTTAAAAAAGTAGTATTCTACTATTATTTTTTTTTAAAAAGTAGTATTTCTACTACTATTTTTTTTAAAAAAAATAGTGGTTCCACTACTATTCTTTTAAAAAAGTAGTAATTTTTCTGCCTTTTTAAAAAGTAGTATTTCTACTACTATTTTTTTAAAAAGTAGTATTTATTTATTTTGATTTAATACAAAAGGGGAAATAGAAATAAATCGTATATTTTCATAAAAAAGGTATTATGTTTGTATTTTGAGTTGAGCCTCTATTCAAGTTAAAAATAATCAAATTGTTTTATTCAAATTTGGTTGTAGTATTTTGAGTTGATACTGTTTTGTTGATAAAATAATACAAACAAAAATATCGAGAAGTTTCAGAAAAATGGTTTTAAAATTTAAATCAAAAATAGATTTTTTTTGCAATAATTGCAAAAATTTTAAAGAAAAACAATGTAAATATATATACAGTGCACTCGCGGTAACGTGAACTAATTAAAACCAAGGCAGTTCATATTAGTGAAATTGTTGAAGTTAGCGATTGTCGTATTTCATGGAAACAATATAAAAATAACACGCTTGAACGTGAAATTCTTTTACTATTATTTTCGTTATTAAAATATAAAACGAAAATTATTGATTAAAATGCATTACAAAACAAAACGAGATCACGAGAAAATATACATTGAAATAAAATTTCATAGCAAATAAAATTACTCATTCGCTACCATACAAAAAAAATAATTTAGAGGATACAAGGACATTTTTTAAATAAGGGGATTCCCAAAACTTTAAAAATCGAATTTAATGTATGTATTTCAGTGTTTCAGTCAGCTTAGAAAACAAATGCAGCGAAAAAAAGTGTTCACGTTATAGAGCTTTCTGAGTTTGTTCACGTTACAGAGTAGTCAATGTAAACAAAAGCTTGTTCACGTTAGGCGGTGTTCACGTTAGACGGTGTTCACGTTACCGCGAGTGCACTGTACATATATGGAATTTGTTTACTATGATGTATTTGAATTTTCAAATTCTCTTAAAATGTAACCACAAACAGTTTTTTGTCTCTCCAGAACACTTAAAAGATTTTAATTTAATACAGTATTGTTGAACGAGTGCGATTAAATTATTTTGTTGAATATCACATTTTAATTTTGGATTTAGAAAAATTTGGCAACCAAAAGTGTTTCAGATATATCCAATTTGTTGTGGTACATTTGAGGGCAAAAAAGTACATTATTATAAACATATTGGTACATTTTGTAATTGTATCTAGTTTGCATTCCTGCTTTATTTATATGGGGCATTTCACGTCAAGTGAACCAACTTTTGAAATTGATGTCTTCCGATCGCGATGAAATTTGTTAGTTCTATTGGATAGTAATTCGGACACCATTTTTCAACAAGATCGGTCAAGAACTCTCTGAGTTATAGGAGGTCAAAATTTGACATTTTGGCCAAACAGGTGTTTTTTTTTATCCATATAACTTATTACCTATTGTTCTTAGCAAAATGTGTTCCAAATAGTTTAGATAGCTATTTATGCAATCTTTCGAAAAAAAAATTAAAAAAATTTAATAAAATATTTTTGATTTTTTTTTTTTAAATCAAAAATATTTTTGACTATTTTTTTTCAAAATGGGCCCTTTTTATTTTTTTTTTTTATTTTTTTTAAGAAAGCTTAGGTCTTTTCCTAAGCGACCTATATGGTCGCTTAGTGGGATGCGAGTAGGATATCTATCAAAATCAAAAACTTTGTTGACTTTTTTTAAAAAAATAGACTAATTTTTTTTTTTGCTCAGAAGAAAGCTTATGTGTTTTCCTTTAACACCCTTTTGGTCGCTTAGTGGGATGCGAGTGGGATATCTATAAAAAAAAATGTTTTGTAACTCAAGACATATAATTTTTTACTTGTTTTTGAAAAATCAAAAACCTTTTTGACTTTTTTTTTTCCAAAATTGACTCTTTTTTTATTAATTTTTTTTTTCTCAAAAGAAAGCTTAGGTCTTTTCCTTTAAAACCTTTTTGGTCGCTTAGTGGGATGCGAGTGGGATATCAATCAAAATAAATGTTTTGTAACTCAAGACAAAGGTTTTTAAATTTGCACTATTTTAATTTTTTTCATATTTGTGTGTAAACCTTAAAAATTAAACTTACGCAGAGAAACTAGACACATTAGCCTTTCCGATGGTATGTAACATACCCAACTAAAATTTCATAGCCTCGATACTGTAATACCCATAATATGTTAACCTCAGGAATAAAAATCACTTTTTTTCTATGGAAATGTTGAATAATTTAATTTTGTTATTTATTTGTAATAATAATTAATTTAATATATAATAATAATAATAATAATAATAATAATAATAATAATAATAATAATAATAATAATAATAATAATAATAATAATAATAATAATAATAATAATAATAAAAAGATGAATAATTTAGTAAAATTTAATCTTAATCACAATAGATCAATTTATATAATAATTATTTTTACACTTAATTTATGAAGTTTTTAAATTTTCAAATATCCATACTTTTATCCTCCTTATTTGTCACCTTTATTAGCTGCTTTTCATATCATCTCGCTGATAAAACTGAGTTATTAGAGATTTAGTATCGCACTCCAGTTTTTCCCTTCTTTTTGTTTGGGAGTGTGAGAATCCCATGCTCAGCAACCAATTGTTTAGCAATTCTTGCTTTTCGTTGAGACGTTCCAAACTCAGTCATTGTTTTTGCAGAACTCCATGTTCTTGGAGCAAGCGTGAGAAGTTGAATTCTTTCAGCTTCACTCTGTGACGTTTTGTATTTCTCTTTTATTTGTTCAAGAACTTCTACTGCATCCTTATGGTATTGGTTTCGACACTCATTCGTTGAATTTGAAAAGTTAGAATAACCATCATCATCATCAACAGTTCTGTCTTCATTCTCGGAATTACTTTCGTCTTCATCTGGAATAACTTCAACGCAAGGCTCATTACTATTCAAATTCGGTAATTCGTTCAACTTTCCGAGCTCTTTCCTGCATGATCCACAAATTTTCAATCGTTTTGACAGCGTAGGGAATTTTTTTAATAAGCCGTCGGAAATATTTCGCACATCTGATGATCTGTGCTTCATTTTGTTAAAGGGATTAAAACAAAAAGACGAATAAATTTCATTTTCAGCCTTAGCCTTTTTAGAAGTCGTAGACATTTTGAATTTTGTAAGTATTTATGTAAATAACACACGTTTTAACTTTAACGCTGTTTCTAAAAAACTGATTTCCGTATAACTTCGTATCGTATATATTTTCGTATTGTATATATACAATACGAAAACAAAAAAACACAGCTGAACCAAGGCGAATTCATACAAGGTGGTGTCAGTTCTACAAAAACAACGATTGGTCTTAACAAATGTCAAAAAACCAAAATGAAAAATTTAACAAATAAGTACCTATTTAAACTTAATATAGTGTAGATAATTGAATAGTGAGGGCTTTACTTATTTATGTAAACAATAAATATTTTGTTAATAAGCTTAGAATATGTAGATAATTAAAAATAAAAACAAGCTTTGACAGTTGTTAGAACCAAAAAGCGAAAAAAAATTATCAGCTGTTTGACTGACTCCACCTTGTATAAATTCGCCTTGAGCTGAACTTTATATATAACTATGTGTAGATCAGTGATGTTCAAAAATAAAAATGAAGATATTTGGTGAAAGAGCTACCCAGCAAACATAATGTCAAACACTTAAAATAATAACAAAATGAAGAAAGTTTAAATTTAGAATTTTTGTCAAATAAAACCAATTTATTAAATGAATATAATTTAAATTTTAAGGAAATGAAAGAATATACATTATACGGCCGAAATACTTTAAAATTTTTTATTTATTTTTAACTTTGTTTTTTTGTGTTCAATTGTAATTGAAACGCGTGTGTTTGCTATGCTTCATCCAAAAACCAACCAACAACTGTAGATATTTACATATGTGTTTGTTGTTCTCTTTTGTATATACATATTTTGTTATATACAGCAACAACTGTTTTCATTGATATTGTGTTTATGTTGTTGTAGTTGTTGTTATAGAGTTTGTGTATATTATAAACAAAATAAAAACTGCTGATTAGTGTGTTTGATTATTACTCGCTCTGCACTCTGCTCAAATCAGCTGTTCTAAAGAGTATTAATCATATGGTTTTTTACATGCACACTCCAACACACACACACACTCAACACAAACACATGAATATTGTTTTTGTTTTTGAAAAAAGTGCAAGTAGCTGGGAGAGTGTTTTTCTGTTTTGTTTTCATATGAGAATTTCGTTTTATTTGTTGTATCCGTATCTATTGGATTGATTTTGAAAATAACAAAAAAGGAAAAGGAAGGCAACAAAAACACAACAGAGAGTGTGTGGATTGTGGAAAGTAAACAAATGAATGACGAAGCATTAAAATTAAAGTGGAATTTAGACATGATAAATGCATTCAATATTTATTTATTTATTTACTTGTATTAAAAATTGAGTCGAATTTAATAAGTAAAATTAAATTTCAAAATAAAAATCCAAATGCTCTCTCTTACTCTTCTATGTAGTTAGAGATACATATACATATTTTATATAAACATAAAACTAATTTGAACTTGTTTATTTAATTAACATGAATATGTAGTACATATACCTACATATGTATTTTATCATAATTTTTGTTTAAAAATCCTTCAAATAGTTTTATAAAATTTTGCTGTAACAGTAAATGATCATGACAGCAAATTTAAAAATATATTTCCGACTTTGTGTTTTACTTATATTTTTCATTTATTTGTTTGTTATTTCTATTAATTTGTTTATATCTACATATTGTACTCTTTCTATGCATTATGTAGTACATATGAGAACTCAACGAATTTATTATTTTGTTTATATGTATATACAATAACAATAACAACAACAACAAATACATATAATTTATAAACAAATTGTTGTTGGTTCAGTGTCGTAGTCACACTGAGGATCAGCTGATTTTGAGGTTTTGGTGTCAATGCCTTTGAAAATAAATAGAGAGAAGCAAAAACTTTTTAAGACATAAATACCTGAATGTTTGTTTTCGTTCTTATACGAATAGTAAAATAATAATATACCTACTATTTACTAGGGTATTCATTCGACTAATGATCGTTCGATTAATCGAATAATTTCTTACGAATAATTATTCGAACAATTTAAAAATGGCCATTTTCGAATAACGAATAATTCGAACAATTTTATGTAGAATAATCGAATAAAACGAATAAATGTTCATATATATTTAAATTTATTAAATTGCTTAAAATTTTTCATAATTTCAAATTTAAATAAGTAATAATGACTCACAAAAATTGTATTGTTTCTGAAATTCGACAAATAACTAAAGACAAAGGAACTTTCGGTCACTGTAGATGAGTGTTCCGATAGCTCCTTCTATAAATATATAAATAATACTGCAAGAAGTTACAATTCTAAAAACAAATCTTTCAAAATGTTTAACTTTGGACTTAAACCAATAAAAATAAAAGGTACGGAATAAAATATTTGTTATTTAGCTGGCGAAATATTTGAAGAATCGCAATTAATCATCAAAATATTTACTTAGATTAAAGTGGAGTTGAATGTGATGAAGAATGTGATTTTGAAACGGTCGTCGAAAGTGATATTGAGGATGACATTTATAATGATTACATTGAAATAGATGAAGGCCATGATCTTAAAATATATGTACATATATAAGTGATGTGATTAACCGCATACGTTAGTGTTGCAAAATATTTAATAAATCGAATGATAAACACTAATATTGCAAACTAACGTTTTGTTGCAAGAAAAGCATGGTTTTGAACATTGTTGAACATCTTTGTCTAACATGGCAATAAACTTTTTGCGTATTTGTAAATGTGTCAATCATGCACTGCCTGACTTCAAATTAGCCACGTTCACTGACAATGATATCAAACAGATTCCCTTTATTGTATAATTTCCCACTTTATAAAGCAAAGAGTTGGCAACGTTGATAGAGCTTGATGTATGTATAATACAATTTGTTATAAATTAGTTACTCAATTTAAAACCCGAATTAATGAACGACATAACAAAGTCCTTAATACGTTTATATTGTATTTGAATTCAGGATCATGTCCAACTAGCTCAAATTTTTTAAAGCATAGCTCCAAAACGGTTAGAATATTTCTAATGAAAATTTAATGATGGAATTTGTTTTCGAATGTATTTTAACATTATCAATACTTGAATTGTTAACTTAAACGTTATTTTTTGTTATTCTTTAACAATAAAATATTAAAAATTAATTATTCAAATAATTCGATTAATTTTAAACGTGTGATCGAATTATTCGAACAAGTTAAAATCTCTTATTCGAATTATTCGTTTTATTCGAACAAGAGAAAAATCGAATAATTCGAATACCCTACTATTTACACTAGTGATCATTATAATAAGGGCATATTTTTTTATGAAAATTTTTTTGAGTGAAAATTCCAATAAAATCGGATAAAGTTTTAACTATATTAGATAGGCTAAAAATTGGAATTTTGTCCGTTAAAAATAAAATTAATTTTGTTTAACACAATCTATACAGATTTATATTTCTGTAAAGATACCTATGTATATCGATTAGTAAAATTTCGAGTTAGGTATTACAAATTCCTCCGTCCATGATGTGTCCCAAGGAAAATTTAAGATAACAAAATTGTAAATTTTATACATACTGCTGGAATATTTTTACCTTCTTTAGATTCAAAAATAAAAAATTTTACAATACTGAATAATGTTTGAAGTTAACCCTTATATTCCTTTAGGACCAAAATTACCCAAAACAACATTTTTGCCAATTTTGTGCTAATTTTAACTGCAAGGAATATTTCTTAGAAGTTTTATGAAAATCAGCTCCTAGAGCCAAATATGATTAAGCGACATTTTCTAATTTTTTTTATTGCAAAAATTAAAATTTGATGGACCGACTGATGTTTTAGCGTTCTCAGAATATCAAATACCTAGAGCCAAATATGATTAAGCGACATTTTCTAATTTTTTTATTGCAAAAATTAAAATTTTATGGACCGACTGATGTTTTAGCGTTCTCAGAGTATATTAAAATTGTTAATAACTTCAAAATTATAGGGGGTAAGATTTTATCGTACAGTAAACGAATTTTATCGTAAGCGACATACAGTGGTATAGACAAAAAAGAGGGAAATAAATCTGTAACTTATAAATGGTTAGATTGATTTGAATGAAATTTCACATGCGCAAAGAAAAAGTGTTGTAGAGTTTAAGTTTTAAACCTGGACTTCATGGGCCCACCAGGGCCGCGACGAAGGGTCCTCGGAATTATTTAAAAATAATGACTAGGTCCAAAGTTATATGCATTTGAATTTAAACAATTTTAAAAAGTCAAATTTTTTGGAAAAAAATAACTTTTTTTCTTTTTAAGTCATCGGAAAAAATTTCTAAGAGAATGTATAAGGAATTTATACTTTCTGAAAGCTAAGTTTTCATAAAATATTTAAAATGAAAAAAAAAATTTAAAAATTATTGTTACCGAAGGACCAGGTCTGTTCAAATAATGTTTATTTTTTATGTAAAATTAAACTTTAGGGCAAAAATTCTCAAATCGCATATTCGATATCAAAATATAGTAACCGATTTTAGGTGGCCCAATATGTTTCAAAATATTTTGTAAAGGGTTCCGATAACCCCGACCCTTGTATCGATATTATAGCCAAAAAACTAAAAATTTCCATTTTTGGAATTGTTCAACACTTTTTTTGGGAATTGCGGGATTGCTGATAATAAATTTCAAAATCCGTTTTTATTTTTCCATTTTAAATAGAAAAATCTATATAACTAGAGACGTGTTAAAAATTATAAAATTTGTTTAACAAATAACCTATGTTGCTGTTACTATTTATATACACAGTACCATCTTTTAGTATTTTCATGAATTATCTATGTAACAAACAAAACTACAATTTTCTATTTCTAGAGATTTTAGCAGCTTTAATGTTAATGTTGGCAGCAATATTAATAACAGCGTGAACATGTTTATACACATATGAATTTTGAAAGCAACAGTTAGAGAGCGTTAAGTTCAAATCGTTAATGTAACTTCGTAACAATATTTTTCATAAATTTTGCTTTGAATTTGATCCTTTTGCAAAACTGTTTTTGCTAATTATTTATTAAGTTAAGTATCAGAAGGCAGAATTTAGCAAAAGTGAAATATTTTAAACTATTTATTTAACCCTCTAACCCGCAAGAATGCCTCAAGGCATGCATTAGTCCCTGTCCACACTGTGAAACATTTGCTGCAAAACATTTGAGTTTGTTGATGAAAGGGGAAAGAGGAATGAAAAAGGGAACTTTGTTTCATGTACATGAAGGTTTTGTTGAGTATGTCATCCACATTTATTCGTTCGTATTCGTACTGTACAGAAATGTCAAAAACTGAAAAGCAAAAACTTCACTGTGTGGACACGAATGCAGTTTCAAAAGAGAATTTAAAAATGTTTTGCAGCAAATGTTTCACAGTGTGGACCGGGACTTACAAAACCCCAATTATCTCAAAAAATAATTATATTTTTTTTTTTTTTATTTAACTGTGACTTTAGTTACAGATTTGTTAATATTTCCCTCGAAGGTCGAAATGCATTCTGACTTTTAGTTTTTGTTCTGTCAGCTGTTTTGTGAGTGATGTCATAATTTTAGCACGTGAAATTTTGTGTGTCATTTTTTTTTCTAAGCAAAGTTTTATTAACTTTTAGTTGCCTGATCTATTTGGAATATTTTTTTTAATTCTTTTTCATTAGTTAAACAGGCAAAAATGCCATGAGGCATTCTTCACCCTTTTGCACCTGGTTCCTAAACTTAATTTGCAAATTAGTTTTCGATGACTGTTCTGAGTTTATTGGGTCATAATTACCCTAAAAAAAATTATTCGACAACTTTTTTAAAGTTTTCGCGTTAGAGGTTAAAGAATTATATGATTAATTATTGCTAATGCAGAAATTGAAAGGCAGACATTTTTCTCATTCTCTTTTGAACTAACCTTAACCTGTGTAATACACACTCTACCTCTTGAACCCCTCGCCCACAATCTTCGTCTGTCTGCCTTTCAATTTCTACATTGTAAAAGGGGACTTTTGTGCACTTTGTTCATGTTCTAACATGTATTTAATTTAAACTAAAATTTTGCCCGATTTTCGTCAAAATACTGCTCAAACAGTATTGCGTGAGGACATTTGTATGGGGGTTAGGTGAAATCATGTACCGATATTGCACATTTTCAATGCCAAACAAACCTTATCAACAGAGAATATTCTTATAAAATTTCAGCTAGCTCCATTCGTTTGGGCCCTATCGTGTTTTTAACAGACAGACGGACGGACATAACTAGATCGTATTAGAATTTCTTAGGATATATATTTTAGTGGGTCTGCGATGAATATTTCGATGTGTTACAAACGGAATGACAAATCAATATATCCCCAAACTTTTTGGATGCTGCTTATAAAAAGTGGACATGGCAGACTTTGCTTCTATAACCCTCAAATATAAAAATAAATAAATATAACTGATTGATTGTCCTTAATACAAACAAAATAATTACTACATTTTCAAACTACAATATTCCAAAACTATTGCTGCTACCAACTGCTAATTTTTTCAAGTTGACATTTGTCCAAATGTAGGCAAATGTCAGTTGAATATCATCACAGGATTTTTGCAGAGCGCAGATGAAAAAGTCAGCTGGAAATTGTATTTGAAACTAAAATTCAATATTTTTCAAAACGCCTCTCTAAACCTGTATTTAATAGGTTTAACAAAGTATCCCCCTCTCACAGTGTTTTGCTGACCACATCTGTATTTTCATAGGAATTGGTTTAGTAGTAGAGTTTTGTTTTGTTGCGTTTCGATTCGTTTTGTTTTGTTTGGTTTGATTCTGTTTTGTTTTGTTTATACTCGTGTACATGTAAACATAAACAACTTTTTTATCATGTGTTTGAGTTGTGTTTCTGGTTTCTGGGGTTTGATATAAAATGAACAAAAAAAACAGCAAAAATAACAAAAACCACAGCGAAACATAAATCAGGTTCAAAAGTTATCTGGTGTTTAGAACTACAATTTATATATGTACAACAAATTTCAAGATACTACTTATTAAAAGTATATAAAACTCATACATAAAAGTATGTATCTATGTGTCATTTTACATATGTCTACACATACATTTGTATTCAGACAATCCATGCCAACTGATTACGACCACAAATAAAACTATAATTTTTTATATTCCACCATCATCATCATATGGTTGGATGTAGTTCTTGTTGTTATTATGTTCCGTCTGTCCAGTTAATATTTTTTTTTATTTTTTTTTGAATTTTTCTTTTCCTTTTCGAATTTTAGACCCAAAAAGAAAAAGTAAAATCTCTGAGTAAGTGCTCTTTTCTCAACAGTATGTGTACAAAAGTGTTTTATTATTGAACACACAACAAAAACAAAACTGAAAAATAATCATAAACATTCGTTCCAACCATCCGTTCATCCATCGATCGAATGTACAAACGGACATCCATACAAATATCTACCACGTACAGTGGCGGTCAAAACACATTACACAAAAATTGCTTTTATACATATTATTTCTACACGCAGAGAAAAAATATAGTTGGGCATGGTTACTGTAACCATTTCAATATTGTTACAAGTTTTTTAACTATATTATAGTCACAGTAACTATTTACATGATTGTGGTAACCATAATATGGTTACAGTAAACAAGTATATGTTTGTGACAACCATTCATATGATGAGGGCCTTATCATATTATGTTGCTCTCGGCTTAAGGCTTATCATAATCTGAGAACTACATATTATGATAAAATTATTCATCATAAATATGGTTGTCACAAACATATACTTGTTTACTGCAACCATATACATATATGGTTGATACAATCATGTGAATCATAAATTAACCATATTATGGTTACCATAATCATGTAAATAGTTACTGTGACTATAATATTGTTAAAAATCTTGTAAATTTTGTCTGATATGTTTTAATCGATACTGTATGGATGGATTGATGGATGAATGTGTGAGTTTGAACATTGTACGTTATACAAATGTTGTAGTAATATTTATTTTGTTTAAAGTTGGATACGAAATTCTGTATAATAAAATCCAAATGTTTTGAATTGTCAGCTGGTTAAATGTTGTTGTATTATAAATAAAAATGAATATATTGGATACAAAACAATATGTTCGCATACTCTTTATGTACGAGCATCTACATGTGTATATAATAAAACAATTATAGTACATATGAACATGTTTATGTATATATGTATTTACATACATATGTATGTATATACTTTTATGTACATAATTGTTTGTCTGAGTGTAGTTGGTAGTTTGGCCGTTTGGTCTCATTTACTTACATTTTACATCCATACGATAGATAGATGAATGGATGGATGTGTGAATAATGACGAGGATGAAAACGAAGACGAAGACTATTGAAACGACGTTGTTGGCGATCAGATTTGGCAAAAGTGTACAAATTCAAAGACATATTAAAAGTTCTAGATTTCTTGTGCTTTATGATCGATTTGCTATGATCTACAAAATCAGAAAAGAACTATATGAGAACTGACTATGAGGGAAATCAACAATTTTGGAGAATCGTTGAAACTTTATTCAGATGTGATGTATTTCGTTTGGGTTTCAAAATGGTAGATCGGTAGATCATAGAAAAAAAAACTGAGAATCCGAAATCTGAATATTTAAAAATATGCTTTGAAACTTACAACTTACTTATGTACCGATCTTTTCAAATTTGGTAGGTTCTTTTTTAGGTTCTTAAAAACCTTGTTTATGTCCAATTTCATCACCATATTCATTATTATAAGACAATTATGAATGTTCAAGTAATTTTCTAAGGGGGCCTTGTATGGGAACTAGGAACAAATATTGTCCGATTTACGCCATACATTACAGTATAATTTCTGAGTATTTAGAACTAATTTGTGCAACATTTTTATCAGGATTGCCGCATAATCAACATATTTATGACTGCTCAAATAGTATAAATGTACCCCCGACATTTGTATGGGGGCTGAGTGAAATCTTGGACCGAGTATTTGTGGAATAGCTAGCTCCTATCGTTTTGGCCCTATCATGTTTTCAACAGACAGACGGACATATCTAGAGGTAAGGTTTCCAGGCAGCCGCGAAGTAAAGAAAAGAAGAGCAGCTCACGTGGGTCCAAGCAATAGGTCCCTTTGTAGAAAATCAGAAATAGAGGGAGAGATAGAAATGAAAAGAGATAAGGGGAAGATTGAAAAATTAATAGGAAGATGTCCGATGAAAGAGAGAGGGAGGAGATTTTTAAAATTGCGTACCAATCAGTTGGCTGTTATTAGGTCACTCTAAGGTAATCCCCATGTCTGATCTTTTTAACCAATTACTACTCCTTATAAAGGTATTAATGCCCTCTAGCCTCTTATTCGAGACCTCAGAAAGACTATTTAGGGAACGATGTCCCAGAAACCTTAAGTGTAGATCTCCTAATGCCGGACAGTGACAAAGAAGATGAAAAATGCTCTCAACCTCCTCCTCGTTTTGACAACTTCTGCAGAAGTCGTTGTAGGGCAAGCCAAGTCTCCTTGCGTGGTTGCCAACGGACATAGCTAGATCGTCTTAGAATCTTATGAGGACCCAGAATATATAGTTTTGTGAGTCTGCGATCAATATTTAGATGTGCTACAAACGGAATGACAAAATCAAAGAGCGTTATGCTTCGATCGAAACAAAAGCGGATGAGGCGACATCTTCATTCTAAATAGTTTTTAACAGGTATTGCAACATTTTTCCGAGTGTTGTTTTGATGGAATATTATAGTTTCATGCCTGGCCGCAGATTTCAGCAGCTCATAATAATAATTAAGATAAACATCAAATATTAATGTACAAATTTGATAGTCATTATATTGCCGCAGGTCCAACGTTGTTGAGTTCCATCAGATCTCCAGTAAAACTTCTTCGTGGACATTTAGGTGGCCGATTATCTATTCGACACGACCATTTAAACAGAGTTGCAGTTCATATTCCCTGGTTTGTACGAATACGATTCAATCTGGCCCACAAAAGTCTAGCAAGATCAGATCCTGGCGGCATTGTCCATGGTTGTTGGAATTGAATAGAACATCATGAGATATTATGTTACACTTTTTCTTTCCACAGGGTTTGGCCATTAAAACACATCCGCTTTAATGAATGGATATTTCGAGATTTATGTCAATAGAAATATCAGTGAATTCGTGAATCGGCAGATTTGGGTTGGATATAATTTTATCCTAGAAAACTAAAGTGAGAATAGAATAGAATCGAGAAATTTGATTGTATTGATTTTTTATAACTGAAATCGTAAATTAATTTCTACTCAAAAGTACCAATAAAAAGTATTATTGGGGAAAAAACCTACATGCAAAAATCAAAATTTGTAATTATCGTCTCTGGCGTTGATAATGGATGATGGTTGCTGATTGTTAGTGCGCTCTTTATGGGCGAAGAGTGTGTTAAGTAAGTTAGTCAGTGAGTGAGTAAGTGAGTGCGCGGATCTAAGTGTGTAGTAGTAAGCGTGTGTACTAAATGTGCGATAATGTGCTGTCGTCGTCGTTGTCGTATCTTGCATTATACCAGCAGTACTCGTTTTTGCTGTGGTGCAGTGCTGTAAAAAGTAGGGTAGGTAGGGTAGGATCTTGTAGATTTGAACGTCTATTTTTTTGTTTTGTTGTTATTTTCTGTCGTAATGGAAGTGTGTTGTTGTTGTTGTTATATTTAACTTACATATTATACTAAATATGTTCAGATGTATGTAAGTTTGTGTCCATGGTTTCATTACTTACACTTAGAAAATTAATGACCTTCAATTAAAACACTATTAGCTAATGGAATTTAGTGTATTGTGAATGGTATTATTTGATTTCATTGAATTGATAATGCTTTTTCTAAGGCTTACTAACAAAATTTTAATATATTACGAACGTGTATGAATCAGGAACTTACAAAAATAAGTTTTCCCATTCCTAGATATTTGATAGGAGAAGACTAACAGTTCCATTACAAGCTGTATGAAAATCATAATTTTTTAGTAAGATCGGTCATTATTTGTTTATTTTAAAGTTGGGTCAAAGGTTAAGTTTTTTAAAATTTTAAAGAAAATAAATTATTTCGTAATGAGGGCGAATTAATTTTTGAACCTTCTTCTAAATTCTATCATATTTGGAATACATGTTTTACATGGCCATATATGGCGTATCTTTTGAACGCAGTTTTTGTTTTTAATACCTTATATGTCATTTTGAAGGGTACATATCTGTCATTTATTCTCACTTAGTTATTGAACATTATAGTGTAAAAAAAAAGTTTTTTTGCTTCGAAAATGTAGAATTTTGTGCCAACAATTTGAAAAAAGTGACGCTGATGTACAACGATTGATCACCAAAGCTAATGGAGAATGTGTTCCATCGGTTTTAACATGCAAAAGATGGTTTGTGTGATTCAGAAGTGATGATCTTGACACAGAAGACAAAGATCACCCAAGCCAGCCAAAAAAGTTTGAAGACCAAAAATTGGAAATTGTAAAACGTAAGAAGAGCTTCCAAAAACATTGGGAGCTACTCAAGCAGCAAACGGTTGTGGGCAGCAGGATTCATCCAAAAACAGGGAAATTGGGTACCATACGAATTGAAGCCGAGAGACCTTGAATGATGATTTTGTATGTCTGAAATGCTGCTTGAATGCTATACAAGAAAATCATTTTTGCACCGAATCAATACTTACCGGGAATTCCCGGTACAAATTTCCCTGGAATTTTGTCAATTTTTCACTACACGATTCCCGGGATTTTTAGTCGGGAATCCCGGGAATTAAAAACTGACCAAAATACAAAGAAAACAAGTTAAAACTCTATTTTTTTCACCAAAAAACAGTGAACAGGTTTTTACAGTTTTTTACTTATACATATATCGGCAATAATAGACCGCTTATTATTATTACTTATTTGGGGTTTTTCGTATGAAAATTTAAAAAGTGAATTCATTATTTATAGAATTTATTTCTTATTTAATCATTATAATTTCTTTAAATTTCTTCTTCAAATCCATAACAAAATAGCTTCAAAAATTTATTAAATGATTAAATTGTTCTTCAATTCAGATCTATTACAAAAAGGCTTAAGACAATTTTTTCGATTAATTTTGTAAATGATTTAATTTAACAAAAATTTAATCATTAAAAGTTTGAATAAATTCTGTTATTAATTAACTTTAAAATTAATTCAGTTTAAACAAAGGCTTTGGAATGAATCTAAAGAATTAGATATTAGGAATGGATTTATGGAATGAAAGGCTGATATTCTTTAATTAAGATTTTAGTGAATTAAGCACAAATTTTATTAATTAATTCGAAGCTCTGATATTTAATAATTATAACACTAAGTTTTTATATGAAATTTGGCTATAATATTCCTAATTTACAGTATCATTATATATTTCGTGAATAGCCGGGTACCCGGGAATGTAGAAAAAAATTTCCCAATTCCCGGGAATCAAAAAAGGTCGGGAAATTAAAAACCCTAATTGCAATACCTGTTAAAAACTATTTAGAAAGAACAGGTTTTGGATGTTTTGCCTCGACCGCCTTATAGTCAAGCGTATCCTCTAGGATACGCTTGACTTTGGAAAAGTGTATCCAATATTGGCTTGATTTGTGCTTGGCCTCAAAAGATGAGCAGTTCTTTTGGTTTGGAATACACATTTTGTCAGAAAGATGAGAAAAGGTCATAGGTAATATAATGGTCAAAACATTGAATAAATTTATAGTGTACACAAGTTTCAAAACAAAAGCTAAACATTTTTAAAAATCGCGCCTTTTTAAGTCATATGTCCAATAGTTCTTATGACTATGTCTGATATATTGATATCACATGTCTGTGGGATTAACTGCAGACTTCGAAAAGCCTATTTCAATCAACATACGGACATCGCTATATTGTCTCTCTTCTATCTATAAGTTATGAGAGTTTCGCTAATGAATAGCATATTTTAAATATCCTTATCTCTAAGGATGAAGGCTATAGAAATTGTGATTTTTCCGAAGTTCCCAAAAAATTTAAATGTATGTATTAGAAAATAAGTTGATCTTAGGAGAACTTAATGAAACAGTTCAAATTTAACCCTCAATTATAAAATTGTTAACGAGATTTGTCAAAAACCATTTCTTTCACTGTATATTTTTACTCCTCTATATGTAAATTTAGTACGTACCCCAATTGTTGTATATAATAAATATGTATATTATAAATAATAAAAAAAATCGACTTAAACTTTACAAGCATATAAACTCATAGTAAATATAAATTTACAATATGCATTTACAAGCATGTGCATATAATCTTTACATACTTAGTTACAGACATACAGACATATGTATGTGATCAAAAGTAAATATGTAATATTTATATAGCTGCAAATGTCTGATATGGATACTCGACAAGTAAAAAAAAAAAAAAATAACAAATAAGTTTATTTTATTTTCAAAAACAATCTGGCTTTATTTTTTCCTTATTATTTGTTTGCTTTCAATACTCTCTCGTATTCGTACTTAAAAGCAAAAAAGTGGAACCATTTATGTTTGTACGACACAAATGGGAACAAATGAACCGAACAAATACAACAACATCAAGTAAAACTGAAGGAGAAAACAACAACCAATAATATGAGACATAATTTTTATGACTCTGGGTGTCCTATTAAAACTGTGCCGTTCCACAACAAATAAACAAAACAACCAAAAAAAAAAAACCAACCAACAAAATTAAATAAACAAATGAATAAGAAGTATTTAAATGGACAAATAAATAAATAAATAAATCATGTCAGAAATATAAAAATTAACAAATAAAAAAATTTGTTTCTTTAGAATTTCTCATAAAAATTTTCATATTCTTGTTTAAAAATTACAGTTAGAGTTACACAGCCAGCCATACAAATGTGAGCTTAAGTGTCTGCAAGTTTGTCTCACTGTCGTATGACTAACATTTAAAAGACCTCAAC
The DNA here is from genome assembly GCF_958450345.1 of Calliphora vicina. Lineage (NCBI taxonomy): Eukaryota > Metazoa > Arthropoda > Insecta > Diptera > Calliphoridae > Calliphora > Calliphora vicina. The sequence continues at coordinate 109,051,106 of NC_088784.1, forward strand.
ACTGCAGAAGATTTTTATGATGACTGTCGCCGAAATGAAAGGAAAAAAATATAAAACTGAAACTACAAAACTCCAAAGTTTCAAGCACAAACATTTACTATACATATATTTAAACACACACACTTGCATTCACCCTGCAGTTCATGGAACTAGTACCTAGCCCAACAATCCACTCAATCATTAATTAAATTAAGAAATCCAAATTATGATTGAACAAATTGAAATTCAGAATAGCAAATTAATATTGAGAAACCCCCCAATTGAATTTGAGAAATCGAATTTAATATTGAGGAAATACAAATTGAAACTAAGAAATCCTATTTTATATTGAATCCACTCAATTATTATTTGGGAAATCGAAATTAAAATTGAGGAAATACAAATTGAAATGGTGAAATCAAAATTAATATTCAGAAGATTAAAGTTGAGAAAATGCAACTTGATGTATTTTCTGATGAGAAAACCTAAATTAATATTGAAAAATAATAAATTTATATTTGGTTTAAACAAACTAAATTCATAATAAATAATATGTATGTATTGTGTGTATGACTCAAAAATGCGGAATTTTTTCAAATTTTTAATTTTATTTTGAAACATTTGTACAATATAAATTTATGCAAAGTGTTGGCCATGGTTAGCTATGACCTTTTCCCAGGCACGGATCCAGCTCAATGGTTTTGGAGGGGAAAATGGAATAAATTCATCATTATTTGCCCTGCTTCGTATAAAAACATTTTAATTTTGTTCTAAAAATATTAGTTTTGGGGGTATTTCCTTTTTCCATCCCCTTGGATCCGCGCCTGCCTTTTCTCATCTTTCTGGCAACATATGGATTCTGAGCCGAACTGCTCATCTTTTGATGCCATGAATGAATCAAGCCAATATCGGATACTCTGTTCCAAAGTGAAGAGTATCCTAGAGAGAACGTTCTACATCGATCGAAACAAATTTTAGTCGGACGGTTCACGGTCTGGACTATAAAGAGGGTGTAACAAAACTTCCCAACCACTACATTTTAAATAGTTTTTAACAGATATTGCAACATGTGGCCGATCGTTGTCATAATAGAATATTACGGTTTCATGTCAGGCCGCATATTCTGGGAGATTTTCGGAAAATGCTCGCTTCAAACAGGTTCCGTGTGATTGTTTGGTCAGATTTCAACAGCTCATAATAGATAGGATCGTTTTGCTCCCACCAAATACAAAGAATTACCTTACCGTCATGGATATTTGGCTTTGGTGTCGATTCGGCTGGTTGGTCGGGCTTCAGATATGATCTCTTACGCTTCGGGTTATTGTAATGAATCAATTTATAATCGCAAGTAATGATTCGGTGCAAAAATGATTTTGTTTTATAGTGTTCAAGCATCATTTTCAAGGTCACTCGGCATCAATTCTTATCTTGTTGAGTTTGACAACAATCTTCATGGAGTAATGCCTCCAATACTTGGTTTTCACACGTTTTTAGCTGGCGAACAAACTACATCTCGCACTTTGAAACCGATGGAAAACATTTACCATAAGCTTTGGTGGGCAATCGCTGTGTTTCATCGGCTTTTTTTTGCAAATTAAAGGAGTAAAGCAAAACTTCTCCACAAAATTCGACATTTTCGAAGCAGTTATTTACTCTATAATTTTCAATAACTAAAAGATAATAAAAATAAAAACTGCGTTCAAAAGATATGTAATCTATTGTAAATCCTGCATTTAAAATTTTCAATTTCTCGACATCAGTTTTTATTTTCTCAATTTGTGTTAATAAATTTTTATCATGATAAACGTCAAAATCGTTGTCATGATAAAAAATTATCCAGTATAGTCTCCATTTATTAGTATTATTGCTTCAATATACGAGAAAACATGAATTTTCATTTTGACGTTTACCACAAAAAAGCACTCTCCATAGACAATAACTAGATAGGTAACTGAGAGCCAAAAACCTAATTGTGTTGTCAAAAACCTAATTCATGAGAATGTATTGCATGTATTTTGTTATTGTATCACCTGTATGTGTGAAAAGAGAGTAATTTTTCAATATATATTACTCTCTCCTTCCGTTCTATGTGTTTATTCTATGGCACTCTCATACAAAAAATAATTGATTTTTTTTTTAAACTGATAAAACCATGGTAGAACCAACCAGGTACAATTATTAGGGAGAGTTTTCAATATTTACCCCTACAACGTCAAATAACGCATTTACTCTAATCACTTTTTATTTTGTTTTCTCAATGTTTTGCACGTTATATTAAAACTAACACATATTTATTTGGAAAAAAATTAATTTGAATTGAATATTTTAGGGAAAAAAGTAAATACACAAAAATTTGTTTAATTATTATTTTTTGTCTTAGACATTTCGTTTTGTTTTTTTCTAATTTTCTTTTGTTTGACGTTATAGGGAATGTATAATTGAGAACGTACTTTCTAATAATTGTACCTTGCTTATTCTGCTATGGATAAAACTATATGAAAGACTAAAGAACGGCGCATATTTTGTATTACTCAGTTCAAAACACCCGGATTTGGAGTTATGACGTTGTTGCAGCAAATGAGCGATATGTATTTGGATTTACATATAAATTTTTATATTTTCATTTCAATATTAACTTGCCTTTCTGAATTAAAATGTATATTATGTCAATATTAATTTGTATTTCTTATTTTCAATCTAATTTTTCTTAGTATTAGTTTGCTTTTCTGCATTTTAATTTATTATTTCTCAATATTAATTTGAATTTCTTGATTTTAATTTGTATTTCCTGCATTTCAAATTTAAGAATTTGTCTTTTTGTCTTTTTTTTTGTATTTAATAGTGGATCGTGTCCCCAATGAAATTAATTAGGGAACCCGTGAATAGGACATGGGTGCATTGCTCTTTTGTATGGTTAAAATGTTAAACGACTCAATACCCTTAAGCATACCATTCGATACAAAGGTAACCAACCAGTGTGTTTTAGAAATTGACAATTGCTAAATTTAAAACTGCAGGTTTGTTATAAACAACAGCACACTGCAAACAACCTTATCACATACAATAGAGAGCATGAACTTTGTATATTTTACACCCAAATGCAAGGGCAAAGGTCAACTAACAGCATTGATAGGACATTGCTATTGCCAGCAACAACAACAACACACATACACACATTATTAGTTCTCAGAGAGTGCGTGAGTATGTTTGTATTTTGTGTAGGTGGATTTTCTGCAATATTTCTTAGACAGAAGATCCACAGTGTGGTAAATTGGTTAAATTGTTAGTGTGTCTGCCTCTAACTAAATGTTTGTAGATTCATGATGTGTACCCAGAATTCAAAATTGATTCCCTCATTACACTTTTTCCTATATACTATATTTGCTCTTGTTTTTTTTTCTTCTTTGGTTTTTTGTTTATTTCGTAAATATTTTCCTTTTTTATTTTATTAGAGGTCTAAGCACTCATTGAGTGAGTGCACTCACTGACAAGTGAATGTACGCTTACGTAGTTTTTAAAGCAAAAAAAAATATTTTTTTTGGCAGGTTTATACGACATACAAGTATATACTTGTGCTAGGTTATTTATAGTTGTGCTGATATTAATGGCACTACAGTTTTTTTCAATTAGAGAAATTGAAATATTGACTATATTTAATTCATAGTTATGATCACTACAGATCAATAATTCGATTTTTGGAAATATGTAGTAGTTTTGAACAAAAAGCTATTTATTTCAAAGTTTAGTTGAATTAAACGATAATCAATTTTTAAGCAATAATTTTTACAAAATTTATGACTAAAAACTAAATTCCTCGAAATCCGTCTCCACGTTACATATGTAATACACGCACAGTAATTATGTAAATGATTTCGTAAACCATAATATGTTTATGTAACCATTCACATGATTGTAGGAATCATATATTATGATTGTAGCAAACAAGTATATGTTTGTCACTTCACTATATGATGTAATACTTCGCTATATTGTGATTCATCATGAACATTGCCATAAACATTTATACCTATACATATTTACTACAATCATATAGGTATGTATGTATATGACTACTACAATCATTTAAATGTTAACTTAAACATATTATGGTTACCGCAATCATCATACACATAATTACAGTGACCATAATATTTAAAATTTAATAATTTTTTTGTTATCAAGTTATAATAGGTAAAATCCATGTCAAAGCGGTCAGAAAATAGCACTTTTCGGATTTCTCATCTCCGATTTTAACGAATTCCACTTCAGTTATTATGTACTGCAAGTGTTCATCAAGTTACGTCAAGTTTTTTTTTCAATATTTGATCAGGAAAAATATTGATATTTTAAATTTTTTATTAAACAAGAGAGTTATATTCATACATACAACTCATCAAAGTTTACATTAAAAACATTTTTTTTGGAATAAAAATTTTGAATTTTTTTTGATGAAATTTTATTAGTAAAAACAATAAATTTTTTTTAGCTATAAAAGAAAAATTTGTATGTAGGTCGGATAGTAATTCAGACACAATTTTTCAACAACATCGGCCGATAACTCTCTGAGTTAGAGGGGGTCAAAGTTTGACATTTTGGTTAAGCAGGTGTTTTTTCTTATCCATGTAACTTATTACCTATTGTTCTTATCAAAATGTGTCCCAAATAGTTTAGATAGCTCTTTCTTCAAGCTTTCGAAAAAAATATTTAAAAAAAAAAACAATTTTTAATATTTTTTTTCCGAAATCAAAACCTTTTTTGACTTTTTTAAAATGGGCCCTTTTTTCTTAATATAAAGCTTGGATATTTTCCTTGAACACCTATTTGGTCGCTTAGTGGGATGCGAGTGGGATATCTATCAAAATAAATATTTTGTAACTCAAAACATAAATTTTTTTACTTTTTTTTTTGCAAAATCGAAATTTTTTTCAAATATGGGCCTTTTTTAAAATTTTTTTAGTCAAAATAAAGCTTAGGTCCGTTCCTTTAAGATATTTTAGGTCGCTTAGTGGGTTGTGGGTGGGATATCTATCAAAATAAATAATTTGTAACTCAAAACATACAATTTTTGTCTTTTTTTTGCAAAATCGATTTCAAAATTTTTTTTTTTTGCTCAAAAGATATCCCACTCGCATCCCACTGAGCTAAAAAAAAACATTAGAGGGGGTCATAGCTTGACCAAAATGTCAAACTTTGACCCCCTCTAACTCAGAGAGTTCTCGACCGATCTTGTTGATTGTGTCTGAGTTACTAACCAATAGAACTAATCGGGTTTCATCCCGATCGGAAGACATCGATTTCAAAAGTTGGTTTACTTGACATGAAATGCCCCATATATATCCTTGCCACTCATGATGAAGGGTATAAAACAGTAAAAAAGTATAGTCGGACAATATAACACCCTAAAGTGCAAAAATATTTTTCTTTTAAAATTTCAATAATTATTTTCTTGATTTCCGAGTGTTTTTTGGAAGTTAAATGGTATAATTAATCATGGGCCGATCGTCATGAAATTAATGCCCGTGTTTTCCGTAGATAGAAAAACCTATTTTTTGTATCGTTTAACTAGACGGACGGACGGTCATCGTTAAATAGTCTAGTCTGATTCTGAGTCAATCGGTATATTTCTTATTTAAACATCAAACACTTGGCAGCTTCTCACTGCACTTTTAACTCAGTACTGCCACTATTTTGCTCACAATTTTAATAAAATTTTGCCTAATATTAATATGGCACAATTACTTAATACAAAAAAAAAAACAACTTTGAATCTTAACTGACATTAAAAGATAAACTTACAAGGATAAACTTTTGAGTTAAAGGACCTTTGAAACATACATATAAAGCAATTTATAAAAGTCATTGAATTTTAAAGAAACTTTTTTTTTTTAAACAACTTTTTTTAAACGCTTTTCAAACATGATACTTGTAGTTGTAAAAGACTAGTAATACTTAATGCTAAATTAATATGTTTTGATTGATAATGATTTTTTATAAACAATTTACAAATGCATAACAAAATAATAAATAATTAGCGCAATAAAAAACTATATACAATTAATATTTACTATATACAAACGTATAAATGTATCTAAATATATGACACTTGTCATATTGTAAACAAATTAATGAAATAAAAGAAAAAAATGGTAGAATAAAAATAAATGACACACATAAGGACATTAGGGTGGCTCTGAAATAAAAAGTTGTGGATGTTCCCATCTATATAAAACACAAAAAATGTTTCTACCTACCTATGTCCGTTATAGGCAATTTTATGAAGATGATTTTAGACAGCTGAAACACTGTATTAGGTCCATTCGTGAACCCGATTTTTCCCATACAAAAATCATTAAAAATTTACATTTTTAATCTCATAAAATACTGACGCTAGTACAAATATGGTCTCCTCAAACAGACTAAACTTTAATTTCTAGTTGGGAACATCGGGGCCACCCTAATGTACATGTAATTTAAATAATACTCGTTAGTTACAACAGGTAACATAGCATGTTAATTGTACGAGTAGCACTTATATTTAGTTTTATTAAATATATTTTATTTTAAAAATTAATTAACTTAAACGAGTGAGTTAGCCAATGAGTAGATATTGAACGTATTTGCACGTTACCGAGACCGTGCCATTATTATTTTAAAATTTGAAATAATAAATGAGAATATTGGAACGTTTTATGTGCCAGTACGTGGATGTCTTGCAATTTTAATGCTTAAACGAACGATGCAATTTTAATAAAAAATCACGAACGTTTGTTGCAACTTTTTGAATGAATTTAATTCTTAATTTCGTATGTATTGATGTATATTTATACATTGTGATAATGAACATTCATACATAAACATACATACATATGTATGAAAGTATCTATTTTGCTGATGAGATAGAGGGTGTCTACTTGTTTTCATTACTTCTTCAAAATTATCAATTTCGTATCTACTAGACAATAACATATCCATATTTAGATTTATGTATGAGTATGTATCTACTTACATATGTATGTATGTATGCATTCGTTGCATAATTAAGTGCTGAAATACATAAATATTTTCAAGTAGCACTTCTAGTTTTATTAAAATGAAAAATTGCATCTAATTGTGTCACAATTTCTCAAATAAATGTGAATAAAAAATAAATACAATACTTTGTAAAGAATATCAGTCGGCAAATGAGCTGTTTAGAATTGTGCATTTACTTATTAAGAAAATAAATGTTTATATAAGTACATAGTACATACAGCCCTAAAAGTGAGTAAACACCAGTGAATTTTTTGATTTTTTTATGATCATGAAAATCATTATAGACCGTCTTAAATATTTTTTTTTCAGATCCGAATCAATTATTCAGCGTAATCTCCAATAAACCGAAACTTTTAAATTTTAATCGTTGGATAGATTTTAGGATTTTCATTATCTTAAATAATTTGTGGTGTTTACTCATTTTTGAGGCTGAGTGTAAATACGATTTCTTTGATCATTTCGACATTTGCATATACTTTCTTATGTGTATATTACTTCATTTCAATAACTCAAATATTTTACTTATTTGCACTTTTAAGATAAATCAGATTAACATTCCGCTTAAAATTTCCACAATATTCATTTGCGAACTTATAAAGTCAGTCCCGTTACATACAGATCATCGATTTGTAAATGTGCGGTAGATATGGGATAAAACCGCTCTATAAACAGCTGAAATTAATATGATTCATATTAAATCAAATACGTAGCAACATACTTTCTTTCTTACTACTATTAAAAATCAAATAAGTCGTTGCAATATCAAATAATTGTTTTAAAAAATCGTTTAGTTTGTCTTTTTTTTTCCTTTTTAATATTAAATGTTGCCTTTTTTTCTGCCCTTTTTACAAAATCGTATTGTCATTCCGTTTGTAACATATCGAAATATTGGTCTTAGAACCCAAAAGACCTTATAAAATTCTAAGACGATCTAGTAATGTATGTTGTTGGCACGAGGAACGAATGTACAGTAATAAATTTTCCCCATATATTATTTGTTGATCAGAATTGTTTGATATTGAAAATTGAGGAAATTGGCTAATTAGAGCCAGAGTTATGGACCAAAATGTGACATAATCTCAAATATTTTCCAATAATATTTGATACTATCATATGCTACTACGCTTTATGCTTTATTAATGGATGGGTTTTATAATAAAATAAATATTTTGTTTACCATATTAATGTAAAACAAGGGTTGTGCCGAATATTATATACCCTACACCAAATTATACTTCAAAATACAAATTTTAAATATTTTTAAAATTTTTTTTTGAATTTAAAATAAATTTTTTAAATTTAATTTTTTTAAATTTAAAATTTTTTTTTTTTTTAAATTTTAAAATTTTTTTTTGATTTTTTCAATTTTTTTTTGTGAAAAAAAAATTTGGGTTAAAAAATATTTTTTCCGATTTTGACCCATTATAGGTCTAACTTACTATGGTTTTATATACGTCATCTTATATACGTCATATTGTCTTTATTAATGACTTAGTAATCCAGATATAGGTAAAAAATAGTTCAAAAATCGAGGTTGTCCTGGTTTTTTTCTCATATCTCAGCCATTTGTGGACCGATTTTGCTGATTTTAAATAGGGAACTTCTCGAAAGCATGTCTGACAGAATTATTGAAGATTTGGATGCCGAAGATATCTGGGGTCTTCAGAAAATTGATTTCAACAAACAGACGGACAGACAGACGGACATGGCTTAATCTATAATGATCCAGAATATATATACTTCATAGGGTGGGAAAAATTATATTGTGGAAATTACAAACGGAATGACAAACTTATATATGTATACCCTTCTCACGAAGGTGAAGGGTATAAAAAAGTACCAAAAAGAAGGCTCAATTTCACACCTTATACCATCAAATTCCAAAAAAGTGCCAAAATCCATTTGAATTTTTTATTTAGTGGAACACAATTCCATTTAAATTTAATTTATGGGATATGTGAAACAAAAAAGTATTAAAAATCGGGTTCCGCCCGTTTTATCCCCTTAAATGTACAAAAATCTAAAATGTACATTTCAATTATTTTTTGCATAAATTTAGATTAAGTTGGATTTTTGGTGCTAGCTTTATTGATTTCAGGGATATAGAGATACCGATATTATCCCCTTAGTGGATCTACGCGTGGAGAGAGTTGCTTACATCCAAAATATCAATCCATAAAAATTGTCTAAATTGGGAAACATTTTTGTATAGAAAAATTTAAATATAGATTTTTCAATAATGTTTTTTATCATGAAATTTTGGACACATTGTTCATTTGATAAAAAGACAAGGTCTGTTAAAAATAACAAGAATCGGTGCATGATTGCTTTATTACAATCCATACGATTTAGGAGCTTAAGGTTTCTTCAAAAGATTGTTTATTATACCCCTCACCATGAGTGGCAAAGGTATATATAAGTTTGTCATTCCTTTTGTAATTTCTACATTTTTCATTTCCGACCCCACAAAGTATATATATTCTGGATCGTTATAGATAGAAAAGCCGATATAGCCTTGTCCGTCTATCCGTCTTTATGTTGAAATCAACTTTCCGTAGCTCCCAAATAACTTACATACGTGATTCATACATGAATATATCGGTAATTTTTTCGGCTCGGTTCGACAAAATCGGCCCACAAATGGCTGAGATATAAGAAAAAAACCGGGACAACCTCGATTTTTTGCCTATTTTTGATCTATATCTGGATTACTAAGTCATTAATATAGACAATATGGATAACTAATGAAAGATATTTCAAAGTCCATTGTAATATAAGCTAGTAAATTGGACCTACAATGGGTCAAAATCGGGAAAAATATTTTTTAACCCGAATTTATTTTTTCATCCAAAAATTTTTTTTTCATAATTTCTTTTTCCAAAAAAAAAAAAAATTGGAAAAAACTTCTTTAAAAAAATAAAAAACAAATTGGAAACAAAAATTTATAAAATATTGAAAACAATTTTGAAAAAAAAAAATATTTTTTTTTGTTTTTATTCAATTTCCTTTTTAATTTTAAAACATTTTTTTTTAAATCTAATTTTTTTTTTGTGAAAAAAAAATCGGGCCGACTTACCTGATAGCCTTATATACGCCGTTGAAAAGGTCTTCTTTTTATCATTTTTTAACAATGCGATCATAGTTAAAAATTAATAGTGAATAGCACTACAGATATAGATCAAAAAAGGGTAAAAAATCGAAAAAAAATCGTTTTTCCTTATATCTCAGCCATTTGTGTACCGATTTTAAATAGCTTCCGAACCGGGTCAATAGCGGATATATTGATGTATGAATCATGTATGTAAGTTATTTGGGGGGCTACGGAATGTTGATTTCAACATACAGATGGACAGACGGGCATGGCTATATCGACTCCGCTATCTATAACGATCCAGAATATATATACTTTGTGGGGTAGCAAATGAAAAATGTAGAAATTACAAACGGAATGACAAACTTATAGTATATACCCTTGCCACTCACTCATGGTGAAGAGTATAAATATAAATCTTATGTAGATCAAACCAAAATTTTACACAGATCAGTTGTATTCAAAAATCATACTATTGGATTTTGTGACGATCAGTCTATAATTTGCCATAGCTTCCATATAAGATACATAGATATGGGAACACGTTCTGAATTAAATTTTTGCCAATAATTTGATCAATAGGGAGCAGGGACCGAAAATGACAGTTATTATTTGCCAATTAGTAGTTATAGCTCAAAAATTACCCATATTTTTGTTTACAATATCTAATAGAGTATAAAACTCTACTTTAAATTCGAATATTGTTTTGTTGGTGCATGAATATTTACTACGTACATAATTATTTGAACACGTTCTTAATGGCTGATAACTCATTGTGGATTTGTGACTTTTTCTCATAATTTAAGAACTCATCAGTCGCAGTACTAGTTACTTACCTAAGCATTACTTACGTATGTACGTATATTCATACAGACATGTCAATTAAAGTGTGTTTTTATTAAAAGTAGCTACGATTTGGCCACCAAAATAAATCGAAGGAACTGAACATTTTACGTCTAAGCACGTATTTGAATAAACACGTGTGACCCACTCATATCATCTGTATGAATGAGTGTATGTCTGTGTCTAATTGATAAGGCGAAATGGGAGTAAGTTCAGACACACATTTTAGCCGATGATAAAATTTAAAAAATAAAAAAAATAAATAAATGTTGCTGATACCTTGATATCTGGTTTGTTTATACGACGCTAGAATTTATTGGGCTCTAATTTGTCTATAATTACTCATGCTTAAAAATAACATTTGATTTTTTGTATAATTTTCCTATTTTAGAATTGAAGAACGACATTAAATTTGTAGATTTTAATTTACTTTAAATGTACATACATACATATGTATGTATTTAATCTTATTTACAATTGGACTTTTCAAATTATCGTAGACCAATAAATGGAAAAAAATCTTTTAAATGTGATTCATTTGAAATGTTTATCTTAAGAAAAAAGCACAGTTCCCCTCATAATAATTTACTAAGAAAACTACCAAAAAATCAGTGTTGACTTAATTTGTCATGGATCATTTTTAAACTACATACGATGATTACCTATGGTTTTAAGTACATTGTACTTATGGTGAATAATTATATTTCGAGACCATAAAAAAACACATGAAATAAGTTTCCATACGAATTAATAAAGACAGTTTGATTTGAACATGTTTTAATATCAAAATATGAAATTTTTTTTAAAAAATTTCGAAATATGTTTTTTAAAGATTTTTAATATGTATGTAGTATGTAATTAAAAAGAACATTATCTATTAATATTTTAATTAATCTGGATAATGTATGTATTTGCATACTTCAATCACTTCTGGTTATTATTACATGAATTTTGAAAAGAAAATCCAAAACCAGTTTTATTGTACAACAATATATGGATACATATGTATATAATATAATTCGATGATTTAATGCTAGAATTTAATTTAAAAGTTGACATGAAAACATAAACTTGTCTTATTAGAAAATTAGAAAAAAAAACAAAACTGGTTAAATAATTTATATTCACAAATATGTCTATAAGGAAAACTAATAAATACATACGTACTTGCAATATACATACACTCTAAAAATATATTCAAAATATAACTGGATAAGCCTCAAACACAAAAATATTGAAACAATGATTCGAATCTTATATAACCTTCACCAAATTATACTTTAAAATAAAAATTTTAAATATTTCAAGGTAAACATAATTGAAAAAAATAAATTAATTTTGTATTGAAAAAAATTTTGACATTTTTTTTCAAAATTTAATTTTAAAATTTGTTTAATTTTTAAAAAAATGTTTTTTAATTTATGTTTTAGTGAAAAAATTTCATGATAAAAAAATCGGGTTAATAAATATTTTTCCCGATTTTGACCCATATAACACCAAGTAAGGCGGACCTACAGACTTAATATGGTGTTATATACGTCGTTGTAAAGGCTTTTGAAATATCTATTATTATTATTTGGGGGCTACGGAAAGTTGATGGCTATATCAACTCCGCTTTCTATAACGATCCAGAATATATAACTTTGTGGGGTTGCAAATGAAAAATGTAAAAATTACAAACGGAATGGCAAACTTATATATATAATTGTCACTCATGGTGAATGGTTAAAAAACGACTTCATGACTTACCGGATATCATAACTTTCCGAAGATCCGTAATAACATTCATAAATGATTGATACATCAATATATCCGCCTAGGTTGCTAAATTCGGCCCATAAATGGCTGAGATACAAGCAAAAAACAGCGACTTACTCGATTTTTTCACTAATTTTTTTCCACAAATTTCTTTTGCCATAAAATTTTTTTTTTTTAATAATTATCTTAAAGTATATTTTGGTGAAGGGTGTAAAAGATTTGTCACAGCCGAATATAGCACTCTTACTTCTTGCTGTATTTGTATTAAACCACGAGGTAAACCCCATCGTAATTAGATAAAATAAAAATATCAAGATACCGGTAACTTTTATAAATTCTGAAAAAAGAACTTATTTGAAACAATTCCTATAACACAACATTTAAGGCCCTATTCATAAACAATTTTTAAATTTACGCAACATTTTAAAATCAAATTTTTTATGGAAAATTAGGGCCTGGCTCACTAAATGCGAACATTTTCTTCTTATTTTATATTGAATATAAATTTGAAAGAAATATTCGTTCGCATTTAGTGAGCCATTGTTTAAATTTAAAATTGTTTTATGAATATGGGGGTTAACGTTTATATTATTAAAATTCATTAAATGTATTCATTTAATTCACTATCTATAAATGATACCTATTTTTGATTTGATGACTGCTACAGTAAAAATATATAGTACCTACTTAAGGTATTTTCAGATGACAATACTGAGTACTAAAACTTTTGTATTGTAATGGATTTTCAAAAAATGTAAAGAAAATATAAATAAAAAGTAACATTTGCAAAAAATATCAATACTAAACAATAAAATATTTTAAGTACAAGAAATGTAATTTTCAAAAAGATTTCTTGACATACCGAATGGATTTAATAATATTTTAAATTTGAAATGTATTAACCCTCTAACCGGCAAGGCTGCCTTTAGGCGGGGTATGTTAAATGTATGTAATGCTGCTTTATTTGCTTATTTCTCCCGTTATAATGGTAATCATGTGTAAAGAGACAAACAATTTACTTATTGTGAGAAATATGAACGTGCACTTGTCTTTTGTTTTATTCAAACAATAACCTGATATATTTTCTTACCTCAAAATAAAATTGGTCGGTTAGAGGGTTAATACTTATTATTGTCATCAGTAAATATCACAGTGCAACACCAAAAAAAATAATCACATACGGACACCACTACGTGATAAAAGACCAAAAAAAAGACCTGTGTCTCCCAGGTCTTCACCTTCGTGGGAAGGGTATATATTAGTTTGTCATTCCGTTTGTAAGTTCCACAATATAATTTTCCGACCCTATAAAGTATATATATTCTGGATCCTTATAGATAGCGTAGTCGATTAAGCCATCTGTCTAGTGAAATCAATTTTCTGAGATCTTCGGGATCCAAATCTTCAATAACAGACATGAGAAGTTTATTATTTAAAATCAGCAAAATCGGTCCACAAATGGCTGAGATATGAGGAAAAAACCAGGACAACCTCGATTTTTTACCTATTTTTTATCTATATCTATCTGAATTCACAAACAAAAATTTTAGAACCAAAACAATTTGTTTTAAAATTTAAAAAAAAAAAATTAAATTCAAAAAAAAAAATTTCAAAGTAATAATTTGAAAAAAAATTTTTCCAAAAAATTTAAAAAACAACTTTGGAAAAAAAATTTGTTTACCTAAAAATTTTTAAAATTTGTATTTGGCAGTATATTTGGTGAAGGGTATATAAGATTCAGCACAGCTCTCTTATTTGTTTTTTTGGTCTTTTTTCACGTAGTCGTTTCCATATATGGTTATATTTCCATGACACAAAAAATTATCTGTGTATCTTTCATTGAAAACGGAAACTGATTATGCATTTTTTAACTGGATGAAAACCCAAGTCGATTGACAGTGACGCAGGATAAAACCTGACTTTGATTTTCCGTTTCGATTTAAAAGTTTTGATGAACAAAAATTTTTTAGAAATAAATTTTTTCCGATTTTGTTCCATTGTCGGTCCGAATTGAAATGTTTATCATTAGATATTCATATTGTCTATGTTAATGATTTAGTAATGGTTTTTTGCTTATATATCAGCCGGTTGAGGGTGGATTCCCAATTCCCGAATTTAAATAGCTACCGAACCGGGACTATAGCGGATATATAGATATATCAATTAAGTTTGTAAGTTATATTTGGGCTTTGGAATGATAATTTCAACAGAGAAACGGACATGGCTATATAGACTCCGATATCTATAAATATCCAGAATATACTATATGGATTCACAAATGAAATATGTAGAAATTACAAACGGAATTAACTACACACTTATACATACCTTTATCACTCATGTTGAAAGGTATACAAATTGCCGACGAATTGCGACAATATGGTCATAACTAGGGTATTCAATTAATCGGGTATCTGGTTTAATCGCTTAACCGAGTAAATAATTAATCGGGGTTTAGATTTATTCGGTTAATAATCGGATAATTTAAAATTATTCGATTAACCGAATAATGTCTATTTTAAATTGAAAATACAACCAAGAATTTTGTGTACAAAAAAAAACAAAAAAACTAATAAAACATAACAATTCAACCAAAAAATAATAGCAAATATGGAATTAGAGATCATTTTTGTATATACATTTGAGTTTTTTTATGATTTTAGTGGGATCTTCTGAAATAATCTTTTAAAAATTTTTGTTTCCTTTTAAGCGATTTTTTTCTTTAGATTTAATAAAACTTGACTTGGAAAAATCTCTTTCGCTGATTGTAGATGTTGGAGAAATCGAAAGCATGATAAAGAATATCACAGTTTTTTTTTTAGTTTTTTCTAAGCATATCAAAAATTTCGTTATACCATTGGTGTAATTTTTGGATTGTTTTAGATATTGAAAACTTTTTATAGTTTCGTTAAGTTCTGTACATGCAAATGCAAACACAGTTTCAAATACATGTAAACTAAATATGTCAGTTGTTATTCTCACTAAACATTTTTCTTGGATATTCGAAAAAATATATTTTATTTGAAATTTGTATTTGAAAAATATATGCAAAAAAAAAGAAGGAATTTCGGTTAATCGATTAATCGACACAAATTAATCAGTTTATTTGTTATTTGAAAATCGACAATTTTAAATTATTCGAACAGTTAACCGTCCAAAATTAATCGGTTAACCGATTAACGGTTAATCGATTGAATATCCTAGTCATAACTCAAAATTTATATTTTTCGAACTGAGTACTACAAAATGTTTTCCATGTTTGAATCCTTCATATGACTTCATCTTTTTACTAAAATGTCTGTTAATATCTGTTTGGGAGAGATTTGTTCTTATATACCTCAAAACGAAAACCGATACAGAACTATTATGTGACTAAAGATCACATTTTTAATCCGAA
This sequence comes from Calliphora vicina, assembly GCF_958450345.1. NCBI lineage: Eukaryota > Metazoa > Arthropoda > Insecta > Diptera > Calliphoridae > Calliphora > Calliphora vicina. The sequence goes on from NC_088784.1 coordinate 109,067,206, forward strand.
AAAATTGGGGTTGTTTTGCATATTACAATACAGATCACAATATTGGTTTAAAATTAATCTTTCAATATAATTAACTTGATTTTATTAAATTTCATTAAGTTAAGGGATATGTAATGGAACTAGTGCTTTTAAATCAACACAATCTCTAACTTCAAATCCATATTTGTTTGGTGATCGTGTTTATATTTTGTTTCAGTGTAATTTTTACATAGAACGTAGTATGTATTTGCAGAATACATACATACATATTTATGTGTAATAAGTTTATACTTATTGTATATAATGAATAAACAGACGAACGTGGCTATTACTAATTAATATTTATAAAAGAAATTATAAGATGTTTTCTATTAGTAAACTTTATTGCAAGTATTCACCTCTTTTAAACAATAAATTTCTCAACTATTACCGTATAATATGCCTGATTTCTTAAAAAGTGCTAAGTTTGTCCGGCTGACATTTGAAACAATTTTTGATACGATCGTACTACTAGACTGAATTGCAATTGTTTTATACTGTTAAGAGTAAATGCAATTTCAATCATATTTATTTCTAGGTTGGATTGCAAAAAAATCTACTAGAGATTGCCAAAGCAAATTTTGTGTATTTTCTATAGAAAACTTTGTGGAATCTATCTATATCCATAAAAATGAAATGGTCCATGTATGTAGTGGCATCACGTGAGAACGGCTGGAGCGATTTCGCTGATTTTTTTTTATTCAATTCGAAATTTTCAGCAGATGGTTTATAAAGAAAAAAAAATTCAAAAATTCCGGGTAAAACTCGGAATTTTTTTTTGATTCTAGTCAACTGTAATAAAAAAGCTCCCTAAAGTATGCATTACAAATTTAGATATTTTATTTGCAAATAAATAAGAACAGACATTTGTATATGGGCTGGAGAAAGTTGAAGAACTAAATGCTACCGGGCGAAGCCGGGCGGTCAACTAGTAGTATATAAAAATGAAATGGTCCATGGAGATGTAATGGCATCACGTGAAAACGGCTGGAGCGATTTGGCTGATTTTTTTTGTATTCGATTCGAAATTTCCAGGATATTCAGAAATTTAAATTTTTAATATATTACCTCCTTTTCACTTCTCATTTTTCTTAATAAGAGACATTTTTTGGAGAAACTTGAAGAACTAACATTAGTAAATAGCTACCGGGCGAAGCCGGGGCGTTATAAATATAAATTGTTGTATTCTAGGTACAAAAAAAGTACTATTTGAATATTATTTTAATACCGAACAAAAACTTCTTTCGTCATCTCGAATATGGAACAAGGATGGCTACGGATTCAAAGCGGTAACGTTAATTTGGATTAATTCGCTAACGGTGACTTTTTGGTAACGGCATTTCCTGTTATTTAACTAAAAACAAACACAATTCGTTGTAGCCCTATCTGTCTGTACATTTAGTATGATTTCGTTGTAAAAATGTTCATGCTTAATTACAAACATGTGTATAGAAAATTTTTAACATTTAATTCTTCTGGTGTTTAAGATCAATGGAAAATTTCTAACTGTAATATGCTCGCATATATCAGACTGTTTCACTACCCAGCAGTTCGGGGCAACTGTTCCGAACTAATGATTTAAGGGTTACCTCCGGTTACAGAGTTTCCTAAGTGACTAGTTATGTTTGTGTCCTAGGAGAAAGTCAAAAGACCTTACATAGAGCGCGAAGGCTCTACAAAATTACACTAAGTGACAATTGACTATCTAATAGATTACTTGTGGTGGGTAAAATAACAGCTCACTAAAATGCAATACAAATAAAGTAAAATTATTACACTATAGGTTACTTAAAGGCACTAAAGTGACAATTATCTTCACGCTAGGTTACCTCGGATGTCACAAGTAACCAATTGAATTATCTCTGCATTAAAAAGACTACTTAGATAAAAATATAGAGATTGAAGTCAGCCAAGTAATTAGGCATTAGTGTTGCATTAGTCTAAAATGGACACACTGGCAACTTGTAAAACTGCAGGTTATATATATAAAAGTGTGATTGTATATATTGCAGCTATTTTGGGAAGAATTTTGCGTAGCAGCTTTTTTTGTAGTTTTTTTTTTTATATTTTTGTCACAAACAATTAAATGTTGTAGTTTGTAAAATGAAAAGCATGTTGTAGTCGTTGTCGTAGAATTAACCATATTTAGTTAAGACAAGTAAATGATTAGTGGTGATGATTAAATTGTTGTCAACTTGAGCACAATTCAAAATAATAAAATAAAAAACATATAGAGACATACAAACATTTAAACATTCATACATATATGTGTGTATGCATAATAAATAATAAGAAATAAATAATTGACAATTTATTGAAATTACAGTCACAACAAGAAATTGGTGGTCAATATCATTTCAAGCTAAACTTTTATTTAGGTAAGTCTATTTACTCCAGTGTCGGTAATAAAAACTTAGATATACATACGTATATCAAACAACTCAGTCCAAGAATGACTCCGTAAATGATGACACACTACTTAACAGCCCAAAAGGGCACCTCTTGCTAAATATTGGATGTATGACTTAAAAATGCGGTATTTTTTAAAATTTTTATGATACGCGATTTGAGAATTTTTGCCCTAAAGTTTTATTTTACATAAAAAATAGATGTTTTTTGAAAGTACCTGGTCCCCTCGGTAACAACTATTTTGAAACTGGTTTTCCTTTAAAATATTTTATGAAAACTTAGCTTTCAGAAAGTAGAAATTCCTTATACATCCTCTTAGAAATTTTTTGCGATAACTTAAAAAGAAAAAAAGGTTATTTTTTCCCAAAAAATTAGCGAAAAATCGCTTTTAAAATTTTTTTTAAATTCAAATGCATATAACTTTGGACTTAGTCATTATTTTTAAACAATTCTTTTTCCATTTGACACATACATGTGTTGTTAGTCCAATAGAGGAAAAGTGGAGAAATATTTGGATACGCTGTTATCTAAAAACTGGAGTAGGGTGAGTAAAAATGTTGAAAATTTAATTTTCAAATGCGAATATCTAATAAGCTATAATAGATAATTGAAAGCTACGACGAGGTTTTTTGTAGTGCTCGATGAGAAGAAGTTGAAATCGGAACTCAAACCAAGAAATAATATCGTTTTAAAAATGTAACATACCCGAGGTGTCCTACTTTGAGGGCCCTTGGTCGCGCTCCTGGTGGGCCCATGAGGTTCACGTTCAAAACTTAAACATGACAAGACTTCTTCTTTGCGCATGTGAAATTTCATTTAAATTAATCTAACCATTTAGAAATCACAGATTTATTTCCCTCTTTATTTTCTATACCACTGTGTGTCGCTAACGATAAAATTTGTTTACTGTAAAATGTAAACATTGACTTACGATAAAATCTTACCCCCTATATTTTTGATGTTATTAACAATTTTGATATTCTGAGAACGCTAAAACATCAGTTGGTCCGTAAAATTTTAATTTCTGCAATAAAACAAAAATTTTAAAAATGTCGTTTACGATAATTTGGCGCTAAGTGCTCGATATATGTAGCTTTCTTACTTGTTTTTATATTATTTTGATGCCCAAAAATTTTGAAAACCGATGAATATTTATATGTTTTCCTCAAAAACTTGACAATTTACTAAAAGTTTAAAAAACTATGTACTTAGGTTTTAAAATATGCGGATGATAAGCTGTTATTTGAGTGATTTTTGTTATTTAAATATTTGAATTTGTTTGCAGAATTATAACAGGATTTTTTGAATAATATTTTGGATAATTTTGTTAACAAATCCCAGCAATTGGCTTACTACATACCAACATTATTAAATATTTAAACAAATTATTTACTTTTGCGTGTGACTGTATTGCAATGTTGAAATATTTCGATTGTGAGTTAGTGTCCCGGTAAGTTTAAAATGCATTTATTTTAATGTGTCAGGCATCGAGTTGTCATATCATTCATACCATAATAAAACATTTGAAAAAAGTGATGTAGTTTTTTTTTGTATTTTTTCTAATGACATTCAGTATTTATTTTATTATTACATGTTTACAGTTACAGTTACAGTTTACAGTTACAATAACACTTATGTATGTATTACATATGTAGTTAGTAGTAGAAGTACATATTTAATTGTTGTAGAAGTACTTGTCATATTTTTATTTAGTTACAGTTGCAGAGAGATTTACATACAATTTTTGTTTGTTTTTTATTAAATTGGTTTGTTTAAATAATTTTTCTATACAGTTACAATTTGACCTATCATAATTGCATTATTTCCATCATTATTATCTGAGATATACATATATAGTTAATAATTATTATGATTATAATGATATACATACATATACATATTTTTTATTTAAATTTTTTGTTTGGAATGTTTTAATTTAGTTTGTCTTATTATTACTATTTTGTTTTTAAAATCTAATAGAAAATAAAATTGTCATGGTCAAGTTATTGATAATTTATGTAACAAATCAATACTTTATCATTAATCCTTATCATTATTTCATTAATTTCTTTGTCATCTTACTCGTTATCTTTTGCTGTCATGATCATGATCATTATCTGTTTGTCTTTTTATCTTTATTATTTTGTTGATATATTTTTTGTTTTCTTTATTTAAAATTTTCCTTGTTTTTTGTTTTTGGTTTTAAATTATTATTTTGTTGCACTTGTCCCTAATGTTTGTGATGTTTATAACAATTGTTTGTTGTAAAAATAAAAATAAATAAAGCTTTGTTGTAGTTTTCTTGTTTGTGTTTTTGAGTTTCATTTCCTGTGTTTTGTTATGTTTTGTTTTGTCACTTGTTTGAACATTTTTACAAAGTGCTCGCTTCGATATGTGGTATATTGTTGAGACCGACATCGGGATTGCTCCAGTAAAACATGGGTGGTCCTTGGCTAAAGCAGTATTTCATTTTTAAAGGTTCATCGTTTTCCACGTAGTACATCAAGTAGAAATTACACATTTCATCTTTGTTTGTGGCTCTGAAATAAAAATTTTATATATTTTTTTTTTAAATTTTCAGATTGTTTGCAATAAAAATTGGTTTGAAAAATATTTTTCACTAATGTAGATCATTGTCGATGCATATTTTAATTTAGAGAGGCCTTTAAAATACCTTTCATTTGATATATAAATATGTATATTTTCATCTACAGAACTAAATATCCCTGCTAAAGGCTAACATATTTGCAAAATTTAAAGCCGTTTCCTCTCGAAAATTTACGTTTCCGTCAAATTTGTACTAACAACTATGGATTTCATTAAAGGTTTTACCTCTTAAACCCCACATGAAAGTAATTTCTAGGATTTTTATTTGCGACTCCAAATCCTTATACATACATCAATATCAAATTTGATATAAGAGGAAAAATAAACAAGTAAGAGAACTATATTCGGCTGTTCCTAATCTTATATACATACCCCTTACCAAATTATACTTTAAAATACAAATTTTAATTATTTTTTTAAATTTTGATAATTTTCATTTCAAAATTAAAAAAAAAAATTTAATTTTTATTGAAAAAAATTGTTTACCAAAATTTTTTTTTAATTTTTTAAATTTATTTGAGAAAATTTTTTTTTTTTGTTGAAATAAAATTCGGGTTCAAAAATATTTTTCCCGATTTTGATCTATTGTATGTCCGACTTACTATGGCGTACATCATAATATAACAATAAAAGGTAGAATCACTACAAAATATGTTCTCAATTCTAAATGCCTTGAATTGTCAGACTAATATAAAATAAAAAATAAAAGTACAATTGAAAAAAAACATCAAAAATTAACTAAATTGAAAAATATTTTAAATTCAATTTAAATGTTTATTTGAACAAAATGTCGAAAGATTTATAAAATGTCCTGAAAATAAAATTAAATAATGGAGTGCAGATTGCGGTGTTGAGCTGAAGAAACACTCACGGATTTGCATGCATCATTTCAATGACTCCGATTATATTGAACTGTATTTCAAATATAAACAAAATATTTCTCAATTTTCATTTGTTATTATTTATTTTTGGATTTCTGTTTTTTATTTTTCTATTATTTGACGTAACGAGGCATAGCATTTTAAACTCTCTCCCTAGTGATTCTACCTTCTAATGGTTGTATCATGGCGTACATATTGTCTATATTAATGACTTAGTAATCCAGATATAGATCAGAAATAGGAAAAAATCTTTGTTTTTTCCTTATATCTCAGCCATTTGTGAGCCGATTTTCTGGCTTTTAAATAGTAACCGAACCGGGTCTATCTATATCGGATATATTGATATATGAATCATGTATGTAAGTTATTTGAGGGCTATGGAAAGTTGATTTCAAAATAAAGACGGGCTTTCAATAACGATATAGAATTGTAGAAATTACAAACGGAAGGGTAAAAATAAAAATTTTTAAACAAAACAAGCATACTTTAAGATAAATGTTTAAAACAATTTTTGGTGAAAAGAAATTTTGATAAAAAAAAATGTTGGTTATAAAAGGGATTGGTAAACCAAAATTGTTGGTGAAAAAAAATGTGTAAAAAATTTTTGGTTAAAAAATGTTGGTGAACAAATCTAGGATGGCGTCGTTTTTTGCTTATATCTCGGACATTTGTATGCCGATTTTCACGATTTTAAATATCAACCTAACCAGGACTATACGTGATATATTGATGCAACCAGACATGGAAAATGAATTTTTTGAAATGTTGCAGAACTGATCAATAAGAATATTATTTTAAATTATAATTACAACTGTATATTGATGACAAATTTATGAATGATGGGCCAATTATCAGATCGAAAACTGTAATTGGACTAAATTTCCCAAATCCTATCACAGAAAAGATCTATAAAATATTTCCAATATACCAACCAAGTACGTTTTAAAACGTATCGTTCGATCGTATTTACTAAACTTTTTGACCCCCATTTTCTCAAAATCTGGTTATTCTCATACAAAAATTGTATTAATTGCAAGTATATCGTTACGAAAAACGATAACTAGATATTGAGAAAATGGGGGTCGATCGGAATTAAAAATTTTATATACTGGAAGCTCTTAAGCTCATAAAATATGTCTCTTTAATAATTATTGAAATTTAAAAAGATTTTCAAGTTTTCAATGAGTGATAGAAAAAATCATTTTGAAAAAATAAAGTTTCGAATAACTTTCATGCAATTGAATAAAGTACTACTCAAAATTTTTATATTTTTAAAAAAATTTGCTCCCTGTTTATGTTTTTGGGCGGAAGGGTAACAATTTAATGGCAGAACAATTCCCATAAATAACTTTATTGTAATTTGCAAAGAAATTTTAAAAACTCAATGTGACTTTTTATATTTTTAATGATGAATCATTTCCTGAAGTAGGGTGCACGTATAAATTTATTTAAAAATTAAATTTTTAAAGTTTTTTGTTTAAGAGTTATTAAGAAGGTAAAAATTTCACACATAACATCTGTGAAAGTCAAGGTAAACCAGTAAACCCTTCACCAAATTATACTTCAAAATAAAAATTTTAAATATTTTTAGTTAAGCAAAATTTAATTTTTTTTCCAAAGTTGTTTTTTTCATTTTTTGGAAAATAAAAATTTCGAATTGTTTTTTATTTTTATTTAAATATTTAGCGGAAAAAAACTTTTGGTGAAAAAACAAATTCGGGTTAAAAAATATTTTTTCCGATTTTGACCCATTGTAGGTCCGTCCAACTTACTATGGTCTTATATACGTCATTGTAAAGGTCATTGAAATATCTGTCATTAGATATCCATATTGTCTATCAGGGTTGTCCTAGTTTTTTCCTTATATCTCAGCCATTTGTGGATCTATTTTCTCGATTTTAAATAGCAACCGAGCCGGAAGAATTATGGAGATATTGATGTATGAATCGTGTATGTAAATTATTTGGGGGCTTCGGAAAGTTGATTTCAACAGACAGAGGGACATGGCTCAATCGACTCCGCTTTACAAACGGAATGACAAACTTATATATACCCTTCTCACGAAGGTGAAGGGTATACAAACTAAAATTTCAAAATGGAAATTTTTAATATCTTAAGACATAACTTTAGAGAAATCGGACAAGTATGTAGTTTAGAAGATACAGAATTATTATCACTTATTTTTCGATCGACCCCACTATGCGTTGTTAAATATGTTTATAACAATCATAAAAGAAATAGCTAGTTGTTCATTACTTGAGTTCTTATTCTAAATTAAATTTTTATGAATAAGGGAACTGAAGCCAACTAAGCTAAGCAAATTTATGTTTATAATTCTGTTAAAATGTACTGTTTATCATCTAAAATTTACTCCCATTTCTTGGGCGCAATTATTCCAGTTATTTCCTAACATTTTCGCAATTATTACTCACCCTGTTTCCGTAACACGTTTACGATGACTTTCCATTGTACACCGAGCCGCTATGATGTCACCCTTAACAATGGCCTCTGAATTTTCCACGGGATAAAACATTTGTGGTGTCAACGGATCACGTTTCCCCAGTAAAGTCCACTGATGCATGCCATGGTCATCGGGTCGAACTCTATAGCCGGAAACAACTTTACCCAGACTGTGGGTATGGGTACGATATGCAATGGGGTGTATGGTTTTATTTTCATTTATTTCACAAGAAGTGTCCATATGTTCAATTGACATGGGTGGTATGACACCAGCGGTGCCCATTAACAAAACGCCAGCTAATTTATCCAAGCTGCAAAAGGAATAGTTAAAGTAATTTAAAATAATAATAATGAAAATAATTTAAAACTTACGGTTTTTCGGTATATCTGATAAAAACACCCGAATCATCGGTGCTGCCATCTATGGAAAATAAAATATTTATTATATTAAAAATTTACTCATAAAATAAATTATTTTTTTTTGATTTTACCCTGAAACTTTTTAATGCTGGCATAATGAACTTGCAAAACAATGTATTTAATGGGCGAATCGTTGCCAACTTTGAAGCCCACACCTTCGGGTAATTCTAATTTGGGTGCATCTCTAGCCCAGGCATAGAGAATCTGCAAAGAAATATAGCATTAATAACACTATGCAACAAATGAAGACTTTTGGAAAAACACAAGATCATGACAGTATAGGTTCGACTCTACTACCAAAGGGTAGTAAAACCCTATACTCAGTTTGTCCATTTTGGTGACCGATTTTTTTTTATGGGCCCCCAAAGTTTCTGAAAATCAGTGGGGCCTCTAAAAAAGGTGTCATCAGTTTTTGGTTAACAGCTAATTCAGACTTTGTGATACGGCTTAACTTTATTTGGCAATAATATAGCTAATAGTCCGCCATATAAATTTTGTTAAAATTTGTTTCCAAAAAATAGCTTTATCGTGCACTTTTGTTGAAAAAATATAGGAAGAAAATTTTTTTTTTTACTTTTTTTAGAATAACTTCCAGGGACTCCTAATTTTTCAATAACAATATTTTGCAAAGTTGTAGCTACGGTAAATCTGAATAACTCTTGTGAACATATCAATGTAATCCGAACATATCTAGGCATTCTAAATAGCTGTCAAAAATGACTTTGTAGCATAAAAATTTTAGTTTTTTACTATTTTTTGACTCTAAAACAAACATTTTTTGTTAAAAATGTATGTTCGAGTGTATACTTCTCTATTGTGCTGGAATAACGAAGAATGGGCAAATCATTATCGATATGATCCGGGCGCATCACTGTATCCAATGTTGATCACGCAAGACCGGCTTGATGCAAGATATGAAAAAAAATCAAAATTTTTGAAAGTGGGCAAGGTTTGTGGAGCTTCTGAAGAGTAAATATAAGCTTTTTATAAAAGTTTTTGATATCGGTGGAAACCTTATGACTTGGAGATAGACATTTTAGTGAAATGAATAAATTTTGTGTTTTTTCGGACGTATTTTACCTTAAAAACTAACTATATTATAAAATGTTGATTTTCCATCAAGAAAAATAAACACTTTGAATTAATGTAAAATTTGAACAGTTACAGACATCACAATAAAATTTGGAAGTAATATAGATCTAAATGTTCTTAAGTCAATGGCATCACTAATGTTGCCATTCTTTGTTTTCAAACATCGAAATTCCTAAAACGGGGAAAATGTGTTCCAAAAACTGAGCTTTTTAAGAAAATAGCCCACTTTGACGTTATTTACAGTATGATAGTAAAAACGTTTTGTATGTATATAAACAATATATAGGGCTATACAAATATGACGAGCTTTTGAGGATCGGTGCTTTGAGTTTTTAGAATTTTTTACTCAAACCTAAAATTTTTTTTCAAAATTGGCCAAGTTTGGATAGGGCTGGGGGGTACAATGTCCGCTTAAGTTAGTCAAATTTTACTTTATACGTTTTTGCATTAAGTTCTCTTTTCAGATCATAAAAAATGTATATAGCAACGAAGAAAATTAGTTTTTTATAAAAGAAAAAATATGGGGACTTTTTTTATAAAAACTTAAAAAACAAACGCATACAAAGTTGAAATGTATATAAAAAGAAGCTTCAACTTTGGATGCGTGTAACTTGTTATAGGGACGAAATAATTGTTATCAGGTTTATTTTATTTTCTTTAGAATTTTATCGCAAATATACGTCGTATATAAAAAACAAATTTCGACCTTTCGTAGGCCCATCATGTGTAAAATACAAAAGAAAGATCGAGCAAAATTAAAAAAAAAAAATTAAACTTAAATATCTCTTGAACTAAAAGAGATACCTACAGATAAAAGCATATTTTTGTAGACCTTCTCAAGGACTATCTATATTTTAAATTTCAGCTTATTCGGATCATAAATGGCTTTTTGGCGATTTTTTTTTAAATTTGTGACATTGAGGGTCCACTCACTGATCCCCATTCCGAACACCTCAGCCGAGTAAATAATACAGCACAACATAGAAGTGTGGACTTGATCATACTATTTTGACAAAAAATCTTTGTTTTAGCGTAATAAAATAGTAAAAACGTTAATTTTTAGGTACAAAGTGATTTTTATGTGCTATTTAGAGTGACTAGACACGTTCAGAATGCATTGATTTGTTCTCAAGAGTTGTTCAACTTTACCGTAGCTACAACTTTGCTAAATATTGTTAGTGAAAAATTAGGAGACCCTGGAAGTTATTCTAAAAAAAGTAAAAAAAAAAATGTTTCTTCCTATATTTTTTCAACAAAAGTGCACGAAAAAGCTATTTTTTGAAAACAAATTGTAACAAACTTTATTTGGCGGAATCTTAGCTATATTATTGCCATATAAAGTTAAGCTGTATCACAAAGTCTGAATTAGCTGTTAACCAAAAACTGATGACACCTTTTTTAGAGGCCCCACTGATTTTCAGAAACTTTGGGAGCCCATAAAAAAAAATCGGTCACCAAAATGGACAAACTGAGTATAGGGTTTTACTACCCTTTGGTAGTAGAGTCGAACCTATATAGTCATGATCGTGTGTTTTTTTCACTGTTGCACTGTGTAATAAGTAATACATAATTTAATGTCTGCAAAATTTACTTGAGAATGTGACTGTAAACCACAAGGACTGGGTTTTTCTTCATTAGTCGTTTTAGCCATTTCACCACAATCCCTATAAATACATAAACAACATTTTTTATAGTTTCGACATTCAAATTTATATAATATTCAAATAATACAAAACTTAACATAGATTTTCGTTTTAAACATTGATTAAAATATTTCATAAAATTGTTTGTATGATCAAATTTTCAAATCCTTTTGAACAAAGGATATCTTCCATTTTCTAAAGATGTTCTTCAATTATAAGCCATGGTATGACTTAAATTGTCTGAATATATCACCAAAAACCCATTTCCGCATAATAAATTTATAAAAATTTTAATTTCTTTTTTTGATTTTTTTTTAAATTAAATTTTTTTTTAAAAAATTATTAATGGAACAAATTCTATGAAAAAAAAATTTGTTAGTGAAGAAATGTCGGCTTAAAAAATATTTTTCCCGATTTTGACCCATTGTAACCCGACTTACAATGGCCTTTGCAAAGGTCTTTGAAATATCTATTATTATATATCCATAGGCAATAATATTAATGACTTAGTAATCCAGGTATAGATAAAAAACAGGACAAAACTCGATGTTGTCCTGGTTTTTGCCTTATATGTATCTCAGTTATTTGTGGACCGATTTTAAATAGCAACCGAACCGGGTTTATAGCTGATATATTGATGTATGAATCATGTATGTAAGTTACAAACGGAATGACAAACTTATAGTATATACCCTTGTCACTCATGGTGAAGAGTATAAATATACACAAAAACGTAAATACATTTTTTTCAAATATATCTCTAAATATCAATTATCTAGAGAAATCCTTATGATCCCATTCAATGCAATGGCTCATGTTTAAGATATATCTTTGGAAAATAGAAGGTATCTTTTGTTCAATCACGATTTTCTATACTATAACCTGGTTTGGTGAGAAACAAATTTCTAGAAAAAAAACTATAAAATCTACAATTGAATCGTTTATTTCAAAAATCAGTCAAGCAACAAAAAATCCAAAATTGAGTTTTTGGGCGATTAATGTTTTGTAAATGCATTAAATGCATTGTTTAATGCATAAAAATAAAAAATTCCTCTATATTATGGTGAAACAAATCCGAGAAATCCGTGTTTAGTACACAAAGAAGCAGAGCTGTAAATGAATCATTCTTTTAATTTTGAATTAATTATTTTCACAACAAAAACAGAATTGAATTAAATTTGAATCAGTTCAAACGGATTAGGCAGAAATGAATTTCAATTCATTTATAATTCTAATGAATTTTTAAAAATGAGTTGCAATTCGTTTTCAATTCAAATAAATTTTTAAAATGAATTGAATTCAAAATTAATTCAATTCAAATGAACTGGAAATAAAATTGGAATTCACTTTGACAAATTTATTTAAATTAGAAATTGGAAATAAATTGCAATTCATTTTTACCAAATTCATTTGTATTGACTTAAATTTCATTCAATTATTTTTTTTTGTGTGAATGATTAATTCGAATTAATTCATAAATAAATGATTCATTTCCTGCTCTGCAAAGAAAATGTTGTTGGTCTCAATAAATGTGAAAAAAACAAAATATTTACAAGCTCTGATACCTACTTGGTTGGATAAGAACCATTTTATGGATGTTAAACTCTTTAAAAAGTTAATTTGTCATTTTACTTTTTCCAGAAACCGGTCAAGTGCAAACTTTATATTATTATTTAAATAAATGTTAATATGTATAGATAAAAAGTTTTATGTTTATCAAACAGTTTTACAAATAGATAACTTTCGTAAGAAATATATCCATGTTTTAAAAGTATTTTTTAGGTTGCTAGGAAGTTTTCTTTGATTTACTCAAAATCTATAAATTGTTGCTTGACTGGTTTTTGAAATAAACGATTCAATTTATTAGCTTTAATATGAGATCAAACATGATCATGATCAATCTGACTAAAAGTTTTAAAGATATTAAAACGAAAACTGACTGTTTTCATACCGACCGTATAACTATAACTTCGTGTTAATGGGGGTTAGAGTTTTATTTTAGATATTTTGCTTGCATCTATTAAAAAAATATGAAAGCAAATTTCCACTAAAGCAATTTTCCAAATTCTGGCAAACTTTAATTTTAATATGGCCATGGAAAACATGTATTCCAAATATTATTGAATTTAAAAGAGTGAAGGTTTAAATAATTATTTTTTTTACCAACAAATTTTCTAGCATTTTTACTGGAATTCAATTTGAAAGCAAGTGTAATTCAAGCCTTGAATTTTAGTCAAGCAATTGAATTATAGTTGTATTATCAATACCATTCTCCAATAAAAAGGAAACATAAATTCAAGTTTTTTGTTTGAAAAATATTTAATTTTTAAATTTTAAACATAATTATATTTGCATTTAAGTCAAATTAAAAGAAAATGGAGAAGTTCTTGAATTTTTTGAAAAATTGATTTTTTCTTGATATTGAAAAACTTCTAAAATCCTTTAAGCGATATATTTTTGTTCAAAGGACTATGAGGTAGGTTTAATAAAAAATGAATAACAAGTTCTTAAAATCCTATTCCTTACCACACAGTTTTCCTTGATCCAGGTTCACCGCAACCATATAAAAGCATGTGATGAGCAGTATTCATTGTAGCATTGGGTTCATAACCGACTAAATTGATAAGTTTGCAAAAACATGAAAAACAAAAAAATAACAGAAAAATATTAATAAATTTGTAGATAAGATTTATTAAAATATGTACACAGAAAAAAGAAATTCATAATTGGAATGAATTTTGTAATAAATATTATTAATCGAACTTGACTTTTTTTTCCCAAACTTATTTCATTCAAAATAAGAACATGTTCATAAATATTATAAAATTTTACATGACGGAAATTTTTGCTTTTTTTACTTAATTTTTTTAATAAATTGCATTATAATTGTATTATATAATGAATTAGTGCAAGAATATTTGCATAATAGCCATATATTGGCCAATATTTTAAGATAATAAGGAGAATATCTGAAACTTAAAAATTATCATTAAACATAATAAAACATTCATAAATATAAAAGCATTTCATCCTCTTAAATCAATTTAATCATTTTCGCGCTTTTTATATCATTTTGTAGCTGAAAATCATAAAAAAACTAAAAATTTTCCATGAAAAATTTTAAACATTTTTGAACAACATAAAAATAAAAATGAAATTGAAATTATATTTTTCAAGCCTCCTAGATTTTAATTCAAAACATAAAATATAAAAAAAAATCATACTATTTAAGAAATTATTTATAAATGTTATGAATTGAAATCAATGAATTCGAATCACAATATTTATGTTGAAACTTTTTTCTGTGTATGTAGGTATAAAAATACACTTGATTTTATTAACACTTACCAATGTAATAACTTTTTGTGGAATCCACCTTTATCGGTGTACAAAGATATAATTCAGGCTAAAAGAAAGATAATCCAAAAATAGATGTTAAATGTGGTATTTATTTATTACGTGAGAAAAATTAATAAAACTCCTTTAATAAAAAAGATTATAAAAATTCAATAAAAAAATATATTTCTTGCGCATATTATTATTGGCTAAAGATTAAATACGTTTTAGTTAAAAACAAAAGATATTTAAAATAAAAACTTTCATACCAATAAATTGTTTAAGGGAATTCAAGTTGAAAGCAAGTGTAATTCAAGGCTTAAATTATAGTCAAGCAATTGAATTACACAATTTTAATTTTTTTTAAGAAAAATACTTCAAAACGTAGATCGGAAACTCTGCTGTCATAAACCTAAGTGGTGAGAATGTATTGTTTTTTTTATTCGCGCGTTGTTTTTGTTTTCACATAGTTTTTTTTACTAATACATACTCACTACTTAGGTTTTTGACAACTGAGTTAGGTCTATGACGGCAAAGTTTCCGATCTATGTATATTTATCTATGTTTTGAAGTGTTTTTCATAAATAATTTTAAAATTGTTTTCAGTTCGTGTTTCTGAATTTAGAATTTTCTTGTGATTTCTGTTAAGAGACCTGCTGAATAAATAAATTATTGTTCTGTTATTTTACAGAAATATTCCAAAAATAATATAATGTTTATTTATTTAATAAAGCTCTTAAATCAAAAATCCAATAAGTTCTGTAATATTAACTTGATTTTACTGATCTTTATTCTCAAATTAAAGTTAGTTGGTTACGTTAAGCATTTCTTATTAATTTCGGGCTATATACCTACGTATTAAACCGGGCACTACCGATATTCCCCTTTGAAAAATATTAAATTGCAACAAACAAGTTTAACAACATAAGTACAAACAACAATATTTTTCAAAGTATTTATAACAAAAACAAATCATTTAGATTAATTGTAATCTTGCCAAGGTCAAGCTCATCTCTAAAATTAATAATTATAAACAAAATTGTGTAAAACTAAATAAATAAACAGAAATAAAATAAAATTATATTAAATTTCCTGGCACGAGTAGAATCAGTCCGGCAGGTACATAAAAATAACAGGTAGCTGAAGAATTCAAGGGACAGGGTAGGAGGCAAGAATTGTGAGTAGGTGTTGTTTTCTTTTTTTGTTGGGTACTAATGTTTGTTTAAGGTTTTTTATTTGTATTAACTAGCCAAAGAAACGTAGGTTTATTAATATACAATAGAAGAAAAAAATAAAATAAAAAGAAAATTAAACAGTTTTTCCTTGTAGGAAATAAAACATCGAGCTAAACTGCCACCTGTTAAATTTTCAATATTGACGTAGTTACTTTGTACTACACACGTCTACCAAAAAAACTCCCTAAATTTTCCATTCACTTGTATAAATCATAAAAAATTTGTTTTCCACTTACAGTTTTTGGCCTAACATTTGGCATTAGAAATGGAAATCGTCCCACTTCATGTTTCTGCTCTGTCTGCAATTGCAAATTGTAGATACTGTTGTATTCGTCGTCATCTATGATTCCATATGTTAATTTTAGCCAAACAATAAGTACAATCGTTAACACTTGTAGCCTCTTTAAAGCCATCCCTGAGTAAACTTTTAACATTTTTTTTGCTACTGTATTGATTAAAACACTTTTCTTATTTTATTTGTTTGTTTATTTCTTTAATTTATTCTGTCTGATTTCTTTTTAAATCTAAAACAATAACAAAATGTATTGGGGTTTTTTTCTAGTCGGTGCTTTTTTTTTAAATGTTGTTAAAAATTTACTTCTACTTAAAAAAAAATGTATTTATTGTTCTTGTTGTGTGTGCGCCAAAAATGATAATGACGATGTTCACATCTCTGGGAACACAGTGAGAAAATGAAATCTCTTGAGAGAACTATATGAGATTTGAAACACTGTTGTTTATTTTTGTTATTTTTTTTCCACACAGACAGAAAAAAATCAATATGGCTGACGTACACAGTAAAATGTAATGAAACAGCTGTTCAACACTAACGGTATGTGGGTTGGGTTGATAAATTACGATACACAAACAAATTTATCCGTTTCCGTTAAGGAATTTTCCTGTTTGAAATGTTGAAAGAATTTGAAATAAACAAAGGAATTAATATGAACCTGTATAGTACATTTTTAAACATCTAAATTACTTAAATTGATTTGTTGCGTTTATTTTTAAAAGAAAATTTAAAAAAAAATTACAAATTCAAATTCATAGAGATTAAAACTGAATTCGCATATGTTCACAAAGTCAGAAACAAAAAAAAAAATATTAAAAATTTACATAAAACAATTTTAAATTTGTATTGAAAAGCTGGACAATTTTGAAGCATTTTGCGATAATTCTAACATTAGTCACATTGAAATATTGCCCCAGGTTACGCAGAAATTGTCGTTTGAACTGTTGGCTCCAAAAACCTCTCCTCACTTTAAATGTGTCCGACGGTGAAAAATAAATTTTGTGAAAAAAAAATAAATGTCGTGGTTTTTTGCTTATATCTCAGCCATTTGTGTGCCGAGTTTAAATAGCAACTTTAGTTGGACGAGATATTATCGAAGACCGGGTTAAAAAAAAAACAAATGTTTCGGTTCAAGTGAAATTTGTATATCACAACAAAGTAAGTACAAAGAATATTCGACTGTGTCGAATCTTATATACCCTATAACAAATTATACAAAATTGAAAAATAAAATTTTTTAATATTTTTTTTTTTTTTTTTTTAATTTATAAGTGAATTTTGTGACAAGAAAATTTTTTGGTGACAAAAAAAAAATCGGGTTAGAAAATATTTTTCCCAATTTTGACCCATTGTAGGTCCGACTTACTATGGCGCTATATACATCGTTACAAAGGACTTTGAAATATTTATCATTAATCATCCATATTGTCTATATTAATGACTTAGTAATCCAGATATAGATCAGAAATAGGCAAAAAATCGAGTTGTCAAGGTGTTTTCCTTATATCATTTGTGGACCGATTTTCTCAATTTTAAATAGCAACCGAACCGGGTCTATAGCGGATATATTGATGTATGAATCTGTATGTAAGTTATTTGGGGGCTACGGAAAGTTGATTTCAACATACAGACTGACAGGCGGACATGGCTAAATCGACTATAACGATTCCGAATATACATATATACATGACAAACTTATTTATACCCTTTCCACAAATATAAATTATATCGGCGAGACTATTTTCGAATTGGCGTGGCTTAAAATTTGCAAATATTTTTTCCGATATCTCGGATATTATATTATATACACAATATTTCCAGGAAGTATAGCGCAATTAATAAACTTGTAGAAAATCTTGAAAAAAAACTTTATAATATATAGACAAAGGTAATGTAAAACCAAAATGTGAAGTATTTAATGTATAATGCGACTCTGTATGACCTTAAATGGAGATATCTGATTTTTTTTAATAAAAAAAGACTAAAGGCAAGCTAATAACATCGAGGTGTAATAATGTACATATGTATTTTAAAAAAAGTCAAACTCAATTTTTCACTTTTATATCAGCGATGGAAAATTTTTACCGATAAATTCTACACAAGAAAATTAATTATTTCGGTTTTTTTTCTTTAATTTTATATTTATTAAATAAATATACAACTTTGTGTTTTTTATATAAATTAATGTTGAATTTTCTATAAATATTAAAAAAAAAAATAATAAATTTGCAACCAATTTTTTTTTTTAAATATTTTAATTTTTTTGTTGATTTTCTATACAATTTGTAAAATTTTTTTTTAGCAAATAAGTCGTTTCGTAGTATGAGTTTTAAATAAATATCATTTGTTCGTTATTAAGTTTACAATGAGAGTTTCTTGAGATGCTTCCTTGTTTTTAGAAGATGATGAAAATGGTGTTGTTGAATCTAAATAAATAATGCATTTTTTAATAGGTGGTAAATAATTCCTCTTGTATGCTGTTGGATCTTAAGAGCTGAGAGGGGGTGGGACCACCTTCAAAGTTTATTTTAGGAGCTGCTTTGGAAGACTTTTGATTGTGATAGTCATCGGAGAATTCCTGAAACAGAGAAACAGACAATTTTTATTAATATCCACAAGGGTTAAATGTTAAAAATGTGTTAAACCTACCTTGAGACGATTGCCTAAGAAGTGAGCTCTTTCACGTTTCTTGACCATATAATCGGAAGCCATAAGCCATCTGTGCTCTTGACAGTCATCGGTGTATGGACGTTTTCTATTGAAAGCAAATAAAATTAAAATGAATTTTTGTTTAAAGGAAACAGAGGATAATAATTAACTTACTGTGGATGACGTTTGAACAAGAACATTATAAATCTTGTGGCTTCGGGTGTTACTTCACTGAAGAGATTTTCAAATCTGTAACGTACATAGGTAATATTCTGCTTGGTTTCGTATTCGTCGGCACCGCGGAATGGGCTTGTGCCCGACAACAACAAATAGGTTAAAACACCTACTGACCAAATATCCGATTGTGGGAATACCGGTTCCTCCATTACCATTTCTGGAGCTTGGAAATCTAACATGCCACATGGTCTAACTTGTACACCCAATTTGTTGACCTTCTTGGTGCAACCGAAATCAATCAATTTGATTTGTATAGAACGGACGGAGGCCATCACAACGTTGTCGGGTTGAATGTTCAAGTGACAGAAACCACGCCAGTGCAAGTATTGCAAAGCATCCAAGAGTTGTACAACAACTGTGGCGACCATTTGTTCGGTGTATTGATGGCGACTGCTGAAATAGGTCAAAACATCGGCACCTTGCAGTTTCTCCATGATAAAGATGGCAATTGGAACATTAAGAGGTTTGTAGGCGGCAAACAAAGCAGGAATACGTTCGTGTCTTAATGTCTTGAAGTTATCAAATTCAGCAACAATATCCTCCTCGTTCTCCTCGCTGACTTCGAAGATCTTGGCCACTACAACGGCATCGGATGATTTTTGAATGCCCTTAACAATGGTGCTGAATTCACCACGAGCAATTTCCGAAATGAAACTATATTTCTCGTTGACCGAATGATCGGTAACCCAGTTGGGAGGTTCGCGTTCACAGTGGTAATCGGTGTGAACGCGTTCTTCTTCGGGCAAAACAACATGACCATTTTCGGTCAATTGTTGCAAATGTTTCATGGCTTTGGTAATATGAATTTTGGCAGCATCCATGCCGCTGGTGGCACCAGTAATAGGAATGCCCATTTCACTCCAGCCAATGCGATTTCTAGAAGCCAATCTAAATTGGTATTGGGTATTTGGTTGTAGATCGTGAACCAAGTAGAATTCGTGATCAATGTTGTCGGCAATGTTAATCCATGCATCACCATTTAAGCGTTTGTATTCCAAGCTATAACACAACACTGAAGTGTGACCATCATCACGAGGTTGTTTCCAACGCAACAAGATTTCACTGCTACTGGCAGCCGAAATTTCGGGAGAGTCAGGAGCATCGGGCAAAGTAGCGATCACTACACGACATCTGGCTACAGTTTGGCCAACCTTGTTACGGGCCACAGCCTTGTAGACACCGACATCGAATTGCATGGCAGGCTCTAAACGTAAAATGGAACGTCCATCTTCATCGGTGTGGAATTTAATACGATTGCTCTCATTTAGAACCATATCATTCTTGAACCACTGAATAGCGGGTTTGGGGTCACCAACGGCGAAGCAATGAATGTGGGCGGGTTGACCTTCAGTAATGGCTAATGCTTGAGGCTTTTCTCTGAAGAAGGGAGGATAACCCTCACGTCTGCATTCAATCATTGCTTCGGCCTCGGTGTATTCATCCAAGCGAGGGCCCAATTCGGTACGTAATCTGCGAATGGTGCAAGAGTCCTGAGCAGTGTACATGCTGATACGGCTGCGAGTACGTTCATCATCGATTTCTTCATCCATAATGTCGGTGAAACGACGACGTTCACGAATAATGGGCAAAGACCAATCCAAGCTTTCGTTCATGGCAAATGAAGGCGATCTTCTGTGGGCTACCTTCATGTATTCACGCAAACGTACGGGGAAGTTTACGTCACGCAATTGCAACAAGTATGTATCAGGGCCATATTGGTAACTAAATAAAAGAGAGACAAATTCAGTTACCTGAGCAAATGAAAAAAGTTTCCAAATACTTACTGGCTCTCGGATTGTATAATGCCTAATTCATATTCAGGATGTAAATATTTCGAATAGGTTTCAACACGCTTGGTGCGAATTCTGGGTTCGGGTAGGGGCTCCGGTGTTGACTCGGGAGTATAAACCAAGCCTGGAGGATAAACCATCTTTGAGGGATGTGTCCAACAACCACTCAAACGTCTACGTCTGAAGTAGTGCTTGCACGAGGCATTGGCATACCAATCTCTATAGTCGTTGTAATAGTTTCTCAAATGATCAGTACTGATGCGATATTCATCGTCAGACACGCGTCTATCCAACATAAAGAACCAAGGATGTCTCAAGGCTGTCTTTACATCCATACGTTCTTCGGGGCTGTAAACCAAGAGGCGTTTGATGAAATCGCGACCTTCATCGGTGATATGGGTCCAAATGGAATCGCTAAAGTCCCAATGACCTTCCTTAATTCTTTGCAAAGTTTCGCGATCATTAGCACCACGGAATGGATTGTGACCGGAAAGTAAAACATAAGTGATGACACCAACGCTCCACATATCGTGAGCAAAACCAACACCCTCTTTGTTCACCACTTCGGGTGAGACATATTCGGGCATGCCGTAGTCAAGAGTAGTCAATGTATGAGTATGGATGCGACGAGTTAAACCGAAATCGGAGATTTTCAAGAAATCACCACCCACAACAGAAATCAAAAGATCTTTGATCTGAAAAAATTTTTAAATTTAAAATGCTAAATATTTGCTTTGTATATTAGTAGAAAGTCCTAAGAAACTTACTGTCAAACCCATATGGCCTAAGCCAGCATCGTGCATATGCTCCAAACCCCACAAAACTTGTCTTACATAGCAGGCAATATCACGTTCCCTAAAGTAATCTCTCTTCAACAAATTATCCCTGACCAATTCACCACCAGCTGCCAACTCCAAAATCAAGGTGACATTGCGATCAGTTTCGTAGGCATCATGTAGACGTATCAGATTTCTATGGTTCATGATGTTCATCATTTCCATTTCATTGAGCATGAATGGCCTGATCTCTGGCTTGCCATACATGATCTTGCCAGCATAACTGTCGCCGGTAGCACGTTCCACAGCATGATAAGTAATGCCCTGAGTTCCACGACCCAATTCATCACCGAAATCATATTTGTCTTCATAGCGGAATTGCTTGGTACGCACATATGGGTGTCTGCCATAGGTCTTGTATATATATTGATCCTCATTATCCTCGATATGGACCATGACCGAAGAACTAACCGATCCGGCCACATTGCGGGCACTAATCGAATAGAGACCGGCATCCTTAATGATGGTATCGCTGAGCGACAAAATGTAAACATGGGGTTCAATGTGACGAATCTTAATGCGAGTGGCATCAGCCAATGGTAGCCAGTCCTTATACCAACGAATCTCTGGTACTGGTACACCTACAACATGAGCCTCAATACGACCATTTTTACGGGCCATGATAAAGGTTTCATCTGGGCGTTTAGTAAAGCGGGGGTATTCAGCAATTTCCAAACGTACACGTTGTCTGGCTTCACCATGCTCATTGCTGGCCACAGCCTCATACCAACCTACATCACGATCCAACATTCTACAGCGACAAAGTACAATTAATAATGAATGAATTAAATTGGCCCATTAATTATAATAAAGAAAGAAAATCTTACTTGTTGACAAACAAAGTGGCTTGACCGTTACGAGTGTAACTGAAGTCAAATCTGCCGCCAGGTTCAATTAGCATATCATCAAAGTAATAGGTCATCTTGGGTTTAGGATAACCATATACGAACCACATCAATTCGGTATTGTGGCCCTTTACACCATAAGTAACGTCTTTTTCGCGACGCAAGAATCTGAATGTGGGAAAATATATTATAGCTAGATGTAAATGGAATTTGTTTGCAAATTTAGACTTACTGAGGAGCTTGAGCCATACCATCGTGAGGAGGACATTCAATATCAAAGTCCTTAGGGAAGTAGGGTGAAGTTTCAGGCCTGAAATCGACACCTGGAGCCAAGTATGTGTATGTCCTTGGTGGATCAGGCACCAATTTGGATCTGGCAATAAAATCAATACAAAATATATTAAAGTTCATACTTTAAAGTTCTCATTTGTTCTTACCTGTGGGTTTGAATATAAGGGCTGGGATCACTAACACCAAACTTATTGTCTACACGCACTCTAAATCTGTAATCTCTGAAAGGTTCCAAGTCCTTGACGTTGCAGGAACAGTTACGAATACCAGTACGAATAGTACGCCATTCTCCATCGGGAAGATCCATCATTTCAACTTGATAGGTAATTGGATAGCGGGGCATTGAAGGTACTGAAGGCTTCCATCCCAAATGCAAATTGCGATCGGTCATCTTTAAAATGTAAGGAGCTTCGGATAGTGGGTTTGGAGCACCGGTATGCTTGTATTTCTTGAAATCACTATATTGATCACCCAAAGGAACCTGAGAAGGACTGTCGAATGCTGAAAAATTTAAACATGTGTGAAAATTGTCCCACATAATAACATCCCACAAACTTACTATCGAACAACAATTCAGCTTCGCATTGTTCATCGCCATGAGGATTGAATATGCGACAGGTGTAACGACCCACATCATTTTCATCGGCATCCTTAATGGACAGACGCATTAAACCATTAGCTTCCGTTTCCATATGAATCTTATCTGTTGGGAAGATTTTCTGTCCATTCTTGAACCATTCAACTTCGGGTTTTGGATAACCAGTAGCCATGGCTGTAAATTTGGCCGCCATTCCCAAATAAATATCGCAATCACCAATTTTCTTGAGGAATACTGGTGGCTCAGAGCGAACATGTTTTTTGCTATACGAAATAATGGGCTTTAAATGATTGAACTCATTGAATTCATGATGTTTACTTACATTTCGTTAACAATATCCAAACGGCCTTGGGTAATGTCCTTGCCCTCCCTGTTGGTGGCAATGCACTTGTAGGTGCCCTTATCACGATCTCCACAGTCGCGAACTGTTAAAGTGTGATGATCACCATCATTCTTCATGTAGTACTTATCGCCATCCTCAATGGGTTTGTCATTGAAATACCACTGTAGATCGGGATAAGGTACGCCAGAAACAGATACAGAAATCTTGGCATCTCCACCATAAACCTGTTGTTGATCGGTAATCTTCTGGGTGAAATTGGGTTTCTTGTAGATTTTGCTAACGTTGGCATTACACTTGGAAGTATCTTCGCCCAAGGGATTGGCCAGCAGACAAGTGTAGACACCAGAATCGGCAGTTTCGGCTGGGTTGATAATCAAACCCACATGTTTGCCATCACAAGTCATCAGAGTACGTTCATCGGGTGTAATTGGTACACCATCCTTGCTCCAAATGGTCTCGGGCATGGGATTACCAACGAACGGAGCTGATAACACCAGTTGTTGACCCTCATCCGCGCTAACATCACGCAATGATGACACAAAACTGGGTGCCTCTTCGGCAGCATTTTCATCGGTTACTGGGGCTACATACAATTTTGCTTTGGAAGCAGCAGAGCCCTTGTCATTGGTGGCAATAACTTCGTATAGACCAGAGTCGGCGGGAGTTGGCTTTTCGATGATCATGCTGTAGGTATTATCGGGATTTTGTATCAAAGTACAGTGTTTATTTTGAGGCAAGAGTTCTTGACCGTTGTGGAACCATTTAACATCAGGCATAGGATTGGCCACAACCTTGACGTCCATTTTAACAGGGAAACCTTCAATGCTCTTGGCATCTTGCAATTCAGCCACAAATTCTGGCTTCGTTTCTTTGGGTACCACTTGAATTTTGGCCACACCCTTGACTTCACCACCGGGATTGCTGATGACACACTTGTAGATACCAGCATCATGGGGAGTACAGCAATCAATACTGCAGAGGTAAAATGTAACAATAATAATTGAAACAATTGTAAAGTAACAACCAAAAAAATAGAAACTTACGCAATACCAATCTGGCCATTGGGACTGTTTATAAAGTTGATGGCTTCACTGGGTCTCAGCAGAACTTCATCCTTGAACCACTTGATTTCGGGAGCGGGGAAACCGTTTACAACAGCCTCCAACTTCAAAGGTTCACCGACAGTAATCTTCTTATCACCGATGGGTTTAACAAATGTTGGTTCCAAAGGTTCGGCTGCCACAAGAAAATACGCGTTAAAATTGAATGTGAGAAATTGTGTAGAAATACTTACGATTAACAGCAACTGCACACAAAGCCACTTTCTTGCCGTGTTCGTTGGTGACAGCCAATTTATAGGCTCCGGAATCATTGGGTTCACACTCTTCGATCTCCAATTTAAGAAGACCCTGAGGTGTAGTAGTGATTTTAATGCTAATTAAAATGTTTAAATTAGAAAATATATCAAAAACTCTTGTATTTTAAATAACTCACTGTTCGCTTGGTTTAACTTCTTCGTTATCCTTGAACCATTGTACAACGGGCAAAGGACTGGCATCCACTACACATTGTAGAGTAAGTGGCTTGCCTTCAGTAACCTCTTGAGTGGGTTCCAAGTTCTTGACAAATATGGGAGCCAACTCCAACATGGTGAGTTTGAAGGGAGCTTCAGTCTTACCGATATCATTAACACCTACCGCTGCATACTAAATAGGAACAACAGAAAGCATATTTAATTAGACTACGGTCTTGGAAAACATTTAAGCTTAATCCAGTCTTACCTTGGCAATATCATTCAAACGGAAGTGAACAACTTCTAGTTCACTGGCAATTTGATCGTTGGAAATAACATTGTGGGCCACACGATATATTTTCTCTTCGGTAAGCTTATCAGTGGCATTGATATCAATGGGTTTGCCATCTTTAAGCCATTCAACTTTGGGCAAGGGAACACCATGTACCACAACCTTGGTTAAAGCGGCATGATAATCATGTATAACTTGATCTTCGGGCGGTGTAATGAATGTGGGTTTCTCAACTGAAAATAATAGACAGATAATTTCGAATTCTTATTTACGTTCTTAGTCAGACATACCATGGACATTGAGTTTAAAGTCCTGGGTAGTAGTGCCTTCATTGTTGACAGCAGTCAAAGTGTAAGTGCCAGCATCAGCAGCGGCTACAGTTTGGAATACCAATCTATATTTATCAGCCTCAACGTCGGCAATAACCTCACAGTTTTCGTTATTGCACAAGTTTTCATTGCCACGACTCCAGGTAACCTTTGGTTTGGGATTGGCTTGCACCACCACATCGAAGCATACAGTTTGGCCAGGCATACAACCTTGATCCTTGAGACCAATGATTTCAGGTTTGGATAAAACATCAGCAAAGCAGCTAATATTTGCTTGGCCAAATTTATTTTCAATTTGTAACTCATAACGGCCATTATCAGCATGTTCAGCTAAAAGAGAAAATGAACTGTTAAATAGTTGAACTCACAAAATGAAAACTGCCAGTTTTTCACTTACTTTTATCGATATTCAAAGTGCAGGCATATTCCACTAAACCATGTTCCAAATCCTTCTTGACCACGCTCAACTTGACATGATCGTTGCTTTGAATGGGCTTGCCATCCTTAAGCCAAACGATTTTGGGCTCTGGATCAGCGGTAAAGACAATCGGCAATGACAAAGGCTTGCCCTTGTAAGTACTGATGTCGGCGAGACCCTTCTTTACGATTGGTTTGCGATACTCAGCAATACCTTTAGAGCAACATTAAATAGAGTTATAACTTTCACACACTTCCATAGTTATAAACTTACCCGACAATGTCAATACACCTTGGTGGGTCTTTTCACCAACCTTGTTCTTGATAACCACCTTGTAGGTACCAGCATCCTCCAATTTCAAATATTTCTTTTCCAAACGATATTTTTGCTAAACAAGACAATGAAACATACAATTCATTAGCGATTCTTTGCCATTTAAGGACTGATAAACTTACACCATCCACAATTATGGCGGTATTATCATCAGGCTTAATTTCTTTGCCATCCTTATACCAAATAGCTTCGGGCTTTGGTATGCCATGAGCAATGACCTCAAATTTCAATGGAACAGATTCGAAACTGTGTTTCTCAAAGATATCCACATGATCAATTTCAGGTTTAGCTACAATTACAACAGCAATTAAAAAAACTTTGCCTTTTCGAGATTCAACTTTAATTTTACTTACTCAGAATATTAACTTGACATTTGGAGACACTTTCTCCCACCAAATTTTTAGCTCTTACTTCATAGGTGCCGCTGTCTTCAGGCTTGCATAAATTCAAAGTCATGCTGTATTCCTCATAACGTTTAGAGTCATGATTGATTTTCAAGCGAGCATCGGCAGAACACTCCTGACCATTTTTGAACCATTTAACGGTAGCTTCGGGTTCCGCATAGATGTCAGTTTCCAGGGTCAATGTTTTGCCCTCTTCCAATTCAGTGTCCTTCAATTGTTTCTTGATTTTAGGTTTGCCTATTTAAAATAAGTTGAAATTAGTTATTTGCAAAGTAATAAAAAATAATAAGGTAGTCTAGCTCTACAGATCCAATTAAAATTAAGACACATTTCCAAGCTATTTTTTAAGATTTGTTTTGCATTTAATTTATCAAGTTTAAAGAAAAATTATATTTTTTGGTGAACTTTGTCTGCTTTTACACAGGACAAGTTTACTTGCCGGAAGTCTGAGTTTATAGGAGAGAGAGGCAAGAAGAAAGAAGAGGGGTACATACTTGCTTGTACTGGCCAGTCTCTTCAATTCTCTTTTGTTTTCTCATTTTCAGTATGGCGTCTATTAGGTTTTGACATAAAAAATTGAACACAGACTTGCTGTGAAGAGACTTGCTTCAAGTAAACTTGCTGTGTGTAAAAGTGACTTTAGAATAATATTGACAAAAATATGTAGGTAGAAGTGCGAAGCTCTTTTTACATGCTTATTAGAATTGGCTAACAAACCTTCTGTATGTTCCAAGATCTTTCCCTATCACAACCCTTATACTAACTAGCATACTTACATTGTACGGTAACAATACATTCATTTTGTATTTTTCCATAATCATTCATAATTACAGCGCTGTATGTGCCCTGCATGGCTACGCTAACCTCCTTCATGATCAATTTGTAATCATGGCCTTCCTCTTGACGTCTGAACTCATTACGTTTCTCATCGATTTCAATGCCATCAATGTACCATTTAACGCTGGGTTTGGGATAGGCATCAATGCCAATGTTGAGCATGACATTGGTATCACCCTCGGTAACGGTAATATTCTTCAAACTGGAGTTCACTTCGGGGGTACATTTGATCAGCAAATTAGTTTTGCTGGTGGCGGAACCATGTTCGTTATCAGCCTTAACTGAATACTCGCCAGCATCAACTCTGGTTACACCGGTAATCTTTAAAGTGTAAGCATTTCCATCACAGGATACCGAGTATTTGTGATTCTGCATATTGATCTCTTTGCCCTCTTGATACCAGACAAGCTTGGCTTCGGGGAATGCATCAATGCGGCAGGTCATTATGACCGTTTCCTTTTCACCGTGCACATACTCCTCCTCGAGTTGCTTGACAAACACTGGTTTTGAGTGTACCGTGCAATTCCAGTACTCCGAGGTCTGACTCAGATCGTTTGTGGCCCTCAGAGAGAAATTTCCAGATTGCGAGAGCTTAATGTCAACAATTTCAATGACAACTTTTTCCGTACTCTTGCCGATCGATACTTCTGAGATTTTGATGTTCTTCTCACAAGTAATGTCTTTGCCGTTATTGGTCAAATTCAAAATTGGTTTGGGGTAGCCTTCAACCTCGACCTCAATCTTGACAGTTTCACTTACATGGCAAGTGATGTCTTTAACTTTTTTGATTTTAGGTGGAGCTTTTACTACCAAACTAATTTCGGACGTGTCTTCACCCAATTCATTCATGGCATGAATTGTGTAAATGCCAGCATCTTCGGTGGTGGCATTTTTGATCAACAAAGACATTGTTTCATCATCTTCATACAAGAATTTGTGTCTCTCATCAACCTGGATAATTTCACCTTCGTGTTTGACCTGCACAGCTGGTTTGGGGAAACCTTTGCATTGCAATTCCAAAATTGCTGTACCACCAACATGGGTATTGGCCTCGCGGTGTTCAATAACCAAGGTTGGCTTTTCCGGCTCCCTGTTCAGGGTTTGAATGGCACCCTGCACGGATAGTTCGGCACTGCAGGAGATGTTGCCGGTGGTAGTTTGTGCTACACATGTGTAAATGCCAGCATCTTCAGGCTTCACATGCTGGAAGACCAAAGCCAGTGAATCCTCATCATCACCGAACAATACCTTGAAGCGTTCTTCGGGATCGAAAGGTGCTCCGTTACGTTTCCACTGGAATACAGCCTTCTCACCGGGAGGCAAAATTTGACCAGCTAAAGAACCGAAGGGATTTTTATCTTCCGCTGTAGTGACGGTAGCCTCACAGAAGGCATCACCAAACTTATTGGAGGCCTTGCACTGATAAATGCCGGCATCATCTTTAGTTACCTCATTGATTACCAACTCATAGTAACCCAAGTAATCTTTTTCACGTACAATATGACGTCTAATGTCAGAGTCCAAAATTTCCTGATTATCCTTAAAGCTAAAATAAAATAGTATTTCAGTAAATTGTTTATCCACTCCACATCAATACTTACAATTCTACTTTGGGCTTAGGATCACCCATGATTTTGATTAAGAAACGGAACATGGTATTCTCCAACATTTCAGCATCCTTAAGGCTAACCAAGAATATGGGAGCCACATTGGTTTTGCTTTCATCATGTTCAGCAGCTGTAAATGGAATTAAATTAAAAAGATGTATATTTTTTATTAGCTACTGCAATAATCAAGACCACATTAAACGGGACTACACTTTGCTTCTACTCAGAACCAGACATAAATCGAATACTTACATTGACCAACTACCAATTGAGCGGTACAAGTGGTGACCTCAGCACCAGTGGTTGCTTTTGCAGTATAAGCGCCTGTATCGCGTTCACTGCAATTTTTAATATCCAAGCGATAAGAATTCATCGCGGCTTCAGTTTGGATGATGCGATCAGCTAATGCGTCATCCAAGGGCTTGTTGTCTTTTAACCAAATTACCAAACCGGGTTTTTCTTTATATTGTATTTCGAAGTGGGCGGGTTCACCAGCTAAAAAATGTGTGTCAGACAATAACTATTAATATGGGAGCAAAGAAATTCCATAGATTTGGACACAGATATAAATATATATGTACATAAATATTTAAAGCTAAATATTAAGTTCTTTTCACATGAATTCTTTTTTATTTTGATAGATAGATAAATATTTATTTAGTTTGCAAACCACTTACGTTGAACCTGCGCACATCTTAGCATTTTCATAACGATAGGTTTATCTATCGATTTATGCGCACGGCCCTCCATTTGGGATGTGGTAGAGCGTGCTCCAAGAGTTCTAACGGATGCTATTGATTGACGGGAATAGGGACGATCTTCTAAGCGACTGTGTGACCGTAGTAGTGTACTAGTGCTGCCAACTAAAACATTTCTTGGTGGTTTAAGTGCATCTACTTCAGCAAGACTATCATACGAGGTGCCTCTCGAGAAATCACGTGCTCTACTGTCTACAGATTTCCCAAAGGCAGCCAAGCATTTTTATATATTTTTTTTTTATTTTATTTTCGCAATTTCAGCAATTCAGCGTCAGCAAAAGGCAAATTTATGTGAAGTAATTTTCAAACATGCCATGATAGAGTATTTTTTATATATTTTTTATCAGCGTGCATGATAATTATGATGGTGACAAGATTTAGAATGTGCCAGAAAATATTTATATGTGGAGGATTTTCGAGAAGGGGGAAAGAATAAGAAGAAAAGCTTATGGTTAGATTCGTTTTTTGAATAAATAAAAGTTGTATTAATTACAAACAAGTACATATTATGTATTTATGTAAATATTTTCACACAAAATTTCGAAACAAACATACAGGTGTACGAGAAAGAGTTTGCTTTCCAAAGTAAGAAACAATAATTTTGAATTTAGAATATTTAGATCTGCTAGACATCGAAACTACAAATAAATTTTGAGTAGAAATAAATAGTATGTATAAGAAAGCACAGTTTTAAAAACTAACTACATGAAATGAACACAAGACAAGACATGGATGAATAGGGGGATACTGCATTTCACAAGATCTAGGGACACTGCAAGAAATCTATGCTGAAGCTCTAAAAAATCAAAACTTTTCAAATAGCATACATTTCTTGTTGGCAGCATTACGAATATACACAAGTGGAGAACATGAAAAAGACACACCCAACACGGTTTTGAAACATTTTGAAATTATCAGTCATAGTACCGTAACGTCTCCTAGATGTCACCGACAAATGATCCTCGGTGCGTGCAACACTA
Organism: Calliphora vicina; assembly: GCF_958450345.1. Classification (NCBI taxonomy): domain Eukaryota; kingdom Metazoa; phylum Arthropoda; class Insecta; order Diptera; family Calliphoridae; genus Calliphora; species Calliphora vicina. The sequence goes on from NC_088784.1 coordinate 109,098,659, forward strand.
TGTTCTCTCACTTCCGAGTGCAGATCGCCATACATAGATTCAGAGTAGTCGTCTTCGACATCACTTCGGGAGGGTTCTTCAACAATTTCATAGATGGGTCTCTTTTGCTTAATGGGAGGCGTGAAAATGTGCAAAAAATCTCGCGACTGCGCTTTTTGCACGGTATCCACGGCGTACTTGGTGGAATCTTTAGATTTCAAGACCGTCGACTTAATCTTTCGGATCTTCTTTTTGGCCGTACGCAATGATGTATCGAAGCTGTCCGTTTCGTAAATACCCTCAAGGAAGTTTTTCGATTTCAACTCCAGAGCATCGTTGAGCACCACAACGCGTGGTATCAGCGTAATGGGTGGGGGAGGTGAGGGAGGAGGTGCTTTAACTATCAGAATTTCAATAGATGTTTCGTATGAAATGCGCGGTAGTGGCTGAAAAAAGCCGGGCATGCGTACAGAATGTGGAGGCATTGGAGGCTGGGGTGGCTCTGAACCATCCCCGAAGCCACCATCACCACCACCACCACCCATTTGTATGGTGTAGAGACGTTCATTCCACTGGCTAAGCGAAGCGCTATCAGAGATGTTAAAGACATTTTGCTGGCCACCAGATCCACTGGGATTTCCATCACCGCCAGCCGCTTGTCTGATCGACTCCTGATAGCCAACAATGTCTTTAAGCTGTATGGGTTTGTGTATTCTGGGTACAATATCTTGTGTAACTGTGATTTGGGGAACTGGCAAAGGTTCAGGTTCAGGCGTGAAAGCATGGGAGGCTTTTAATGGCGTAATAGGCATGACATTCTTACCAAGATTTTCGTCGATTTCCTCAACTGGGCAAGAGGGTGGTAAGATCTCAGTCTCTGTAGTTATGGTAGCAGCAGTTTTTGTAATTTCTTCTCGGTGTTCTTCTATAGAAGACGATATCTCAGCTATATGTTCTTGTCTCAGCTCCTGCTTAATAGCAGCTGTTTGCTGCACTACCACCTTTGGTTCCTCAGGTGTGGGTTTGGCAGTTTCTTTGGTTGGTTTAGGTGACTCTCGTCTAAGTTTGGGAGAGTCTCTATTCGATTTAGAAGGTTCCTCTGTCTGTTTGGGCACGTCTTGAGGTTTAGGAGAGTCTTTCTTAGGTTTAGGAGATTCTCCTGAAGGCTCTTTAGTCTGCTTGGGTGATTCTCTGGCCGGTTTAGGAGATTCTCTTTTAGGTTCAGGTGCAGGTTTCGGGATTGGCTCCTCTTTTGGTTCTTGTATTTTAACAGTTTTTTGTGTTACACTTTGATTGACTGGAACTTCAGCTGTTGCCTTATTTGCAACTTCAGTTTTGGATTCTTGAGAGCAGCTTACATTTGTCGATCTCTGCTCTTCTACAATATTATCATTTTTCACAACAACTCTTTCCTGCTGTTCAATCGATTGTGTTTGTGTCGATATCTGCTGTTCGACACCGTCGCTTCTTTGAGATACTTTCGATATGGTTTCAGTTCTTTGTTGTATTTCCGAATGCTGGCTTGTTTCTTTGCTAGACACTGACGATTTTTGCACCGTCTGATAACTTTCCAATTTCGTTTTATTGTAACGCTGTATGGACTCTTGTTCCAATCGCAACAACTCCTGGTATTCTGCCTGGTAACGTTCCTTTTCCTCTTTCGTTAGGAAATAATCTTTGGCAACATCCGAGGCCTTAATATTACTATCCGGATTATAGGCCTCTGCCTTTTGGGGCAAATTTAAGGTGGTTTCCTGTAGGATTTGTGTAGAATCTATGCGCAAATCGTCGGCCTTATGCTCCTGCAGCGTAACTTCTTTATCTATATGAGTACAAATTTCCGTATACCACTTCTCAAGTAAATCCTTATGATCACCGTGAGGCTTTAGGCACAAGGGCAAATGCTGAGCATCCTTAGCGTTGGGTTTGGCCGTGAACTTGATTAGACTATTTTCTCTATCCGCTTCCACTACACAGTCCGGTATTTTTATAATCTCTTGCAACACAAATATGGAACGTGTCTCACTGATCTTGCGTACCTTACAGATGAGCACGCGTGACTTAAATAGGAACAAATAACGTTCGTGCGCCTTGCCCTCCTTATCGAGCACAGTCCACCATTCGCGCAAAAGGAGCCGTCCAATTTTACTAATATTACCCCGGTAACCCTCAATGCTATTCAAGAATGTATTGTCGTAGGCTCGGCTAGGAACACTAAGCATTAACTCTAAAGCCTTTTGGATATCTTTAATGTTTTCTTTTAAGCTCAGTGAGAATTTAAGCAAATCCTGTGAAATAAAACAAAGTTTTCTTTGACGGTTTTTTTCGTTTTTCGTTTTTGTTTTTAGGTATTTTCGTTTCTTGTGTTTTTTTTTATTTTTTGTGAAATGGAGTTTAATAAAGTTTGAGAAGAGAAAGAGTAGAAGCCATCAAATGGATGGATGGATGGATGAATGAATGATGAAGTATTTGATGTGAATCCTCTTACTAAAGAAGATGAACATAAATAGTGTTTATTGGAGGTGTAAGCTTTTGTCATAGGGGAAGTTTTGGTGTGTGTTTGTTGAAATTGTAAAGTATTCTTTCAGTGTAGTTTTGGTTAAAAAATTGGATTTCAAAAAACAAAAACTTATAGATTTAAAGTGTTTCATTAAGCTTTAAGCATTTCAACTACATTGTGTGTGTTTGTTTTATTTAGTATTCAAATCTTAAAATCTTTTCAATCCACAAAATTGTGCTCGTTTTATTGGGAGAAGGAATGAGTTTAGGGATTTGTTTCTTTGGAGTGGTGGAGGTTTGGATTGTTTATAAAAATATTAAATTAAAAGTATTTGTACTTAAGTGTATGAATATTTGAATATTGTACCAAGTATGTTTGTTATATTATACGGCTATATTATTGATTTGTTTTGCTTCCACTAAAGTGATTTGAAATATTTATTCAAAGAAGAAAAACAAAATTCCAAAATTAAAAAATATGAATTGAACATTAAATTCTGATTCATATATTTATTTTTATTATAATAAGAAATTTGAATTTAAATTCGAAATTTTCTGGAACAAATACTAAAATTAAAGAACTCAATTTTGAAAAATGTTGTATGGCAAAAATTCAAATATCAAAAAAAGCCCAATACTCGAAAGCATTTCAAATTAAGTACAAAATGAGAAAATGAGAAATCAGTTTCTTATCACTTTAGTGGAATTTTTGGAATATTTGTTGTAATAGATATCAAATATATGTTTAAATAATAATAATAAAAATAAAGAATTGAATACAAACCTTTAATAAAAGTTGATAATCGTTAATTCGTTGTATGGGTAATTTAAGATGTTCACTCAAAGTTTTTTCGTCGTTATATCTACTCGAAATTTCCTGAAAAGAATTGGAAATAATTAATAATTTAAATGAGGAAAAAAGTGGAAATAATGATGCATGAACTATGAAATATTTTATGACGTCTATTTGCGCCCACTTATTTTTAGGATGACATTTTTCGTTATTTTTCGTTATTTTTATTAGCCATTTCAAATTATACATTGTTTATATTTAACAACACCCACAAATTTGCAAACGGATATGATTTCTAATAAAATAATAATGATGATCGCCCATGTAAAATATTTAAAAATAGATTGTTTAAACTATGAATCAATATCTTGTTTACTTCTTTACTATATACAATTTTGAAAAGCTTATTTTTTTGCAATTTGCAATTTTGTTTATTTCAATTCAGTAGTTTCCTTTTCTTTTTTTTTTGTTTGGTTTAATTTCAAACACAAAAATAGCGGATAAAATAAATATTGCACTCGAAATTTTCAAATGATTTTACAAATTTTAGGAAATTGAACATAATTAATTACAAGTCATTCCACTCACTGCATTTATTAGTTATTTACATGTGTATATATTTAATATTTTGTATTTAAATGAAAATTGAGGTAGGTCTGCTAGTATTTGGTAATAATTGTAATAATATTTTGGCAGCCGACCACTAATTAGTGTGTTACACTCAAAGAAATGTTTGTGAGTACAAATAAACTGCATAAACAAAAACACTTTTCTTTTAATACAGAAAAATTTTTTCTGTGTGTTTAAGGAGGGGACAACTAAAAACATTTTTTCTGTGTGTTTAAGGAGGGGTCAAATTTATTGCTAACACAGGTCAACAGCAAAAAAAGGCTTCACAAACCACTAGGGTATTCAATCAATTAACCGTTAATCGGTTAACGATTAATTTTGATCGGTTAACTGTTCGAATAATTCGAAATTGACGATTTTCAAATAACAAATAAACCGATTAATTTGTGTCGATTAACTGATTAACCGAAATTTATTTTTTTGCACTTTATATAGGAATATAGTTTTAAACATACAAATATTATTTCTTAACTCGTAAACATTCCCTTCTAGCAATCGTTTTTTTAAGTATAGCACGAAAACTGACGCTATGGAATTTGGAAATGACCCTTTTTTCTAGAATATTCTATGATGAACTTTGTTCTAATGAGTCGGAGGACGATATGGTAATAGACGAAACTGAAGACATTACAGAAACGAGTCTTTTATCGCAACTTAAAGAAACTATTAAAGTATTCAAAATCTAAAAAAATCCAAAAAGGACTCCCATGGTATGATTGAGGATTTTATATGCTTAGAAAAAACTAAAAAAAGAACTGAGAAATTGGATATTTTTTAACATGCCTTACTTTCGATTTCTCCAACATCTACAATCAGTGAGAGTATTTTTTTCAAGTCAAGTTTTATTAAAACTAAAAAAAATCGTTTAAAAATAAATCATTTAAATTATATTCTTTTTTTAAAAGATTATTTCAGAAGATCTCCCTAAAATCCTAAAAAAAAACTTTTTAGGATTGTTTTGTTGGAATGTTATGTTTTGTTAGCTTTTTATGTTTTTGTTCTTTTTATTAACAAAATACTTGTATAAGTACACAAAATTCTTGATTTTCTTTTCAATTTAAAATTAAAATGGAAATTATTCGGTTAATCGAATAATTTAAAATTTACCGATTATTAACCGATTAAATTATTTGCTCGATTAACCTATTAAATCAGAAACCCGATAAATTGAATACCCTTCTAACCACTATATAGATCTGATGCATCATCTATGGATAGATTATTTTTTATTTTTTTTTTTTTTCAAAATTGTAAATTTTTTAAATATTTCTCCACATTATTTATGATAACTCAAAAAGAGTTAGTCCAATATTATTGAAGTAATCTGAGCGTTTTAATCGGATCAGTAGTTTCGGAGATATAATAACAAATTGAAGCATAAAAAATCATGTAAAATCAAAAACAGCAGAAATTGTTCAGATTTATTGCATTATCGCAAAGCCACATGTAATAGGAACAAAATGAGATATTGATCATAAATATCGATTTATTCTTTTCGAAGTTTCGTTCCTATAATACATAAAAAAAGGAAAAATATGTATTACTTATGTATATAGTATATTGTATTTAGGAGCTTCATAAAACATCTAAACTGTTCTAAATATTCTTAATAAGTATCATACACATAGTTCGGAAGCTCCCCTGCCATAGACCTAACTCAGTTGTCAAAATCCTAAGTGGTGAGAATGTATCAATATAAAAAAGCTATGTGAGAGCAAAATCAATACAGTGATTTTCTAATTTCCGCTCTATGTATATTAATCTGGCTGAGATATGAGGAAAAAACTGGGACAACATCGATTTTTTTACCTATATCTGGATTACAAAGTCATTAATATAGACAATATGGATATATAATGATAGATATTTCAAAGGCATTTGCATAGTAAGTTGGATCTACAATGGGATAAAATCGGAAAAAATATTTTTTTTAAAAACCAAAATTTTTTTTTTAAATTTAAAAAATTAAAAATAACAATTCGAATAATTTTTTTTTTCTAAAAAATTAAAAAACAACTTTGGAAATATAAAATAAATTTTGTTTACCTTGTATATGATTGTATGTATGCATAAAAAAGAAAAACTAAATTAATCACATTTATTTTGATTATTGAATATTTTTTTATCATTTTACATTTTGTGTTTACCTTGAAACAGATTTATTGTAGCATGTAAATTATAAATTTAAACAATTCCTATCATCTAAACAGACACACACACATGCAGACTGACTTGTTTACACGAAAAAATGTCTAAATTATAAAATTATGCTGCTGGTTGTCAGATGTCATAAAATTGACGAATTTGTAATTTTATAAAAATTTTTAACATTTCCTTACATATACCTGTAGAATTTGAAACTAAGTGTATATTCACATATAATTAATAAATAAATAATGAAAATGACAAATTATTTTTAAAGTTGTTGAGTTTCTTTAGCTACTAGGGTCTGAACTTCCTCAATGTAAATAAAAAATCAGATTTTTATTACAAATTTCCCGACGTTTTGTAGATGTCATGTCATTTAAAATTACTTTGTAATTTTTTGGAAAATTATGCAGATTTTGAAAAAAATAAACGAAAACATAAAAAATTCGTTTATACCCTTCTCATTTAACACAGGTTCAGAATAATTAATTCTCAATGCATTTTTCTTCAATTCAATCAAAATAAATTTTATGTCTTAACCATTCATTTAATGAATTAATTCATAGGATTAATTCCTTTGTACTTTAAATATATTAAATTCATACCTTTCAGACTTCATTATTTATAGAATTAATTTATTATTGAATCATTCAAGTTTTCTTAAATTCAAATCCATTAAAAAAATAGCTTTAACCCTTTAATGCATATTGTTGCCAATTCTATACATTCCAGTTCCACTTAATTTTAGACGAACATAAGCATGATGCTAATTCAGATTCTCCTTCAGCAAAATCAAATGGAGTACGATGTCTCAGCTAAATAAATTCTTAATCAAATTAAAGCTTTAGGAAATATAATAAATAAATATCAACTAAATATTTGACACTTTATAGAAAAATAAAAGTAAAAATCATGCATTTTAGGATTAAGAATATATTGAATGATTAAATTTGTCTTCAATTCAAATCTAAATAATACATTTTTTTCAATTATTTTTGTATCTGGTTAAAAGCTAATTAAAAACAAAACTGAATGAAAAAAAATCATAGAGAAATAAATAGACATAGAGGGGAAACTAGAAAAATTACTCAAAACAAAATAAGCACTGAATAACTAAAAATTCAAGCACTTGAAAATATTGCAAGAATTTTAGTTGAATTAAAATACTTATCCCCGTATTCATAAACACATTTTAAATTGAAACAATTTTTTAAAGCAAAATATATCCATACAAAATTAGATTTTAAAATGTTGTTTAAATTTAAAAATTGTTTGTGAATACGGCCATTAGTATTACATTTTAAACATGAAAAATATACGAAACTAATACATTCTCACCACTAAGGTTTTTTACAACTCAGTTAGGTCTTTGACAGTAGAGTTGCCGATCTACATATATGTATTTATTTATCTATTGCTTAGTCCATTAAATATGTATGTTTCCAGTTAAATATAATTTTTCTTTTTGGTTATAAAAAAATATACAAATTAATTACAAATTCTATATTTGCAACAAATTACGACCATTATTATTGAAATATATATTTAATATCTGTATCCATTGGCCTTCATTAGATAACAACAAATTTTATAGAAGAAAAAAAGTCTAAAAATATTTAGACAAACAAACAACAAATTAAGAAAAACATTTTTTTAATTTTCTAATATGTTTGAATATTTGGTGTGTGTGTGATTTCTTTTTTTTAAATTTTTATTATAAATAAATAATTTTGTTTTCGTCAAATTAATGGCATAGTTAACTAACGGAGCTGCCAGATTAATGCAAAACAATAAAAGAAAACAAAACAAAATATTTACAAATAATTTTGAAACAAAATAATTAAAATTAAAATGTGATAATTTAAGTCGTTATAAATATTACATTTGAAATTTGTAAAATTGGCAAACATTTCACTGACAAATAGTTGAAAGGCAATAAACTATATCAAATTCACACGTTCATATATACAAATCTGTATATTATAAAGCACATTCGTATGTATAATTAAATTTTTTTTGGTTGGCGTTTTTATTTATTACTATTTTTTTTTTAAATTACATATTATTAATTGCTCAAATAAAAAAAAACAGAAGCGTAGTCAGGCTACACAAACAAAATCAGTTTTTCTCGTTTCTTTAAACAAATATTTATTTATTAAACTAATCACATTATTATTATTAATAAAGATCACAGCCAGAGTTCATTATAATATTGTTTAATGTTGTTTGCTATTACAAATGTCTTGTAGGATCAATAAACATATGCGGTAAATTGTGTTTTGCTTATTTCGCCAAAGACAAAGGAAATAGACAAACGTGGACGAACGTAAAATAAATGGTAATTAAGATAAATAAGTATTACTGAGCTTGTAACTTCATACAAATATGAACTATTTTTATAACATAAGAATTCAATTACGATTATTAAAGCAATGTTTGGAATGGAAAAATTAAACAAAAATTAAATCATGTTTTGAAAAAGTATCACAACTTTGCCATGTGTTTTAATTGATACAACTAAGCGATAGCTGATTTTATTCCGAATAAAGTAAACTTTAACAATACTTGTTTAAACTTTAATAAAAACATTCAAAATTAAATTTCCACCAAACATGAAAATGTTTTAAAAAGTATGAAATTTCTAATATTCTTAAAAAAAAAAATGCATATTTCTGTTTTATTTTATATGCGATTTACTTCTTTAATTTGATAAAAAAAAAACAAGTACGGGAACTATATTCGGCTATGCCGAATCTTATATATCCTTCACCAAACTAAAATTAAAAAAATAGTTTTTGAAATTTTTTTTTCAAAATTTGTAAAAATATTTTTTTTTTCCAAATTGTTTTTTAGAACTTGTTTTCCATTTTTTTTTACTTTTTTAAAATTTTTATTGAAAAAAAAAATTCTGGTTAAAAAATTGTTTTCGATTTTGACCCATTTTAGGTTCAAATTACTATAGCCTTATATATATCGTTACAATGGACTTTTAAATATCTATCATTAGATATCACTATTGTCTAAATTAATGACTTTGTAATCCAGATATAGATAAACAAAATATGCCAAAAATCGAATGTGTTTTTTCCATATATCTCAATTTGTTGGCCGATTTTCTCGATTTTAAATAACAACCGAGCCGGAAGAATTCCCGATACATTGATGTATCAATCATGATTGTAAGTTATTTGGGGGCTACGGAAAGTTGATTTCAACATACAGACGGACATGGCTATAGCGACTTCGCTATATATAACGATCCAGAATATATATACTTTGTGGGGTCGCAAATGAAAAATGTAGAAATTACAAACGGCATTATGTATGGAAAATAATATTGTGCAAATGTCCGCCGCAGTTTCCCTGGGTGGCACTCATCCGAAATGTCAAATTTTCCATGACTCTTGCTCATAATCATGCTGAATTTGACTGATGGCATGGAATATGTTGGCTTTGAGAGCCGCTATGATTTGTGGCTTATTCTCATAGACCTGCGACTTAAGAAAACCCCACGACGGGGTCAAAACGCAAAATCTAAATGGCCAGTTCACATCATCTTCACGTGAGATGACCATGCCCTCAAATGTGGCATGAGCTGTGTGGCACATAGCGCCGTGCTATTGAAACCAATTCCGGCCAAAATAACTTGGTAATCATCGACTTATTGCGCTCGCCATAGAAATATGGACCAATGACGCCGCCAGCCTAAAATCCACAAAAAACAATGACTTTTTCGGGATGCATTAGACGCTCTTGGATCTCATGTGGATTGGTATCGTTCCAAATTTGACAATTTTGTTTGTTGAAGTACCCATTCATCCAGAAATTTGCCTCATCGCGTAAAATGGCGATAAACATATTGATATAACTATTTTATCACTTGCACGTGTTGTAGAACGCTATATCCGTCCATGTAGATTTGGCTAATGAAACTGAATAAATGGCAGTCAATTCGACAGATGTAGTTTCAACAATATGGCCGCTATCAACTGTCAACATTCAGAAGAAGATCCTTTACAATTTGGAATGACATTTATTTTTCAAGCGGTCTGAGAAGCAAAAAGAGAGAGGTAAAAAAAGAATATTGTTACCTCTCCAAACTTCAGAGCAGATCCTGCTCTTATAATGTTATCCGATAACGTTAATTTTTGGCAGAACATGATTTTACAGTAAAAGGCACAATTTAAGGTGGGGGTACAATTTTGAAGCACAAGGAAATTGTTGTCCATTGTTCGAAACAAGTTAGCCCCGTGACTTCAGAATACATGACCAAACTCTAGAAATTGGATCTGTTAGCAGTATTCACAAGGAACCACTCCCATTATACCATTTCCCCTAAGGTAATTATTAAAATGTATTAACTTGAAATTAAAGTTTCTAAAAATTTTAAACTCCACTTTAGTGCGGTAAACTTTTGACAAGAATTTTTTTGCAGTCAACTTAGAGGATTTTTAGAAATTCCTTGTCATTAAACATTTGTCTGAACGAATAATTAACGACCCTGCCAAATGTTTAAAAAACAAACAAGATTTTTTTTTTTGAAAAATATGGCATCAATGTATTATTCTAGTATGATGTTTCTATTTTTTATATGAGAAAGTCTTGGCCTAGAATAATCATTTTGAAATATTGTGGGCGTTTAAGAATACAACTGGCAAATAAAATCAGACAATATTTAAAACAGCAACAACAAAACCAAATATAAAAAGTCATATAGAAAACATAGGAATATGTATTTGAATTTAAAGAAATAAAATTTGAAATATGGACACAGCAGAATGAATTAACACAGTGAGACTCCAAAATAATTTTTTTTTAGAAAATATGCCGCTAAAAGAAAGTCCAGCCGAAAAAGCTTTCACTGTACACAATACATACAGAAAAATGAAAATTATGCAAAATTATTCTTTTGGTTGGTACTTTTTTCTTTCAAATATGTAAATAAATTCAACACTTTTCAATTTCAATGTTATTTTTTGCAAAGTAGAGTCCATTAAGAGTCCATTAAATGATATTTTTTTAAGAGTTCATATAAAAATGCTTAAGCAAATCACCCGATATTAATGTAGAATTATTTTTTAATTATAAAGATGTGCAAATTGATATATTTACTCAATATTTGGCTTGAAGCTTTCACTCACTTTTATGTAAATTATATTGTCTATATATGCTTGGGACTCATATATATATAAAATTTACAATATTCTGAAACTTTTTTTTTCTTTTTCAAAATTCAATATTTTATTGAAATTTTATATTTTTTGCCGATTTTTTCTTTTGCAATTGAATTTATATAATTTTTTTTTAATTTCTTTTTCAAATAAATTAATGATTTTTTTTTTTTGGTTTTTCACTTCTTTAAACTACACACACAAGTACAAGTATACAAAATATATAAATGTACATATATCTATTATGAATAACTTGGAAATATATATGTATATGTATCTGGTTCACAAAATAAGTATATTCTTATTGTTGCAGAATCAGTAACAGAGAAGATTTGAAAAATATATCCAACACGTTAGATCCAAATAGACGGTGTTTCAGCGCGACACGTACACTCGAACGTCTAAAGAGTGACTAAAATGCTCTACTAGAACTTTGAAAAAAAGCTTCTTTCGGCAAGATTTTCATTTCTATTTTTCTTTAATTTTCATTTTTTGTTTTTTGGTTTTTTTGGTGGAAATCTAAATATAAATATTATGTGTCTTTAGCTCTATTTCAACTAAATATTAAAGAAGAAACAGCCGCAAAATTAAGAAGAAAAAAACAATTGTGATATTTTTCATCTATTTCTACAATTTAAAATTTTGTAATAATTTCTGTTTTGTTTCTTTTTAAATAAACATTTAATTTGCATTTAATTTTTTGTAAATTCACCACTACTGATTGACTGTCCTTAAGGGTTTTGAACTTTTCATTCATTCAAGAGCTTTTTAATTGTTTAAATTGTTAGTGTAAATTTAATGTATTTGATTGTTAATTAAATGTACTCATATGTAAAGTTGTGAATTGCGATCGTTAATGTTGCAGCAACAAGTGTTTTTTTTTACATTAACAAAAACAAAAAGGATCAATTATGTATTTTAAATTGTAATAGTAATGAAGACATTAGACAAATGAAATATTTTAATTAATCAAAAACATTTTCAGATTCCCCTTGAAGTCAGTCACCGAATGCTTTTATTTGGCTTGCGTCAATGTTGATTAAATTCTAAATATTTTTATATTTTGATAATTGCTTCTTCATTTCCTGCAAATATAATCAAAAATACTAACTTAACTTTTCTTAAATACAAAGTAGAATTGTATCTAATGTACCTATAATAAAAACCGTTACCGCTATGCTTCCGTTACCTCTAAAATACCCTTTCAGATCAACTACCATTACCGCTTAGCAACCGTTACCGATATAACTGCAATTAACAAAAATTCAATAAATAATTTAAAAATACCACTTTTGTTAACATAATTTTAATTATTGTAAACTGTAATTACCGTTACCGCTATAATACCGTTACCGAAATACTACAAATTAACGCTTCCGGTACCTTTTAACTATTTTTTTTTAATTTTTATTTTTCTAATTTATTAGTGAACAAATTTTATGGCAAACATTTCTTTTTTAATTTTTTTTTAATTTTTAAAAAATAAAATTTTTAAAATTTATTATTGAAAAAAATTTGTTTGGTGAAAAAAAAATCGGATTAAAAAATATTTTTCCCGATTTTGACCCACTGTAGATCCGACATACTATGGCGCTATATACGTCATTGAAAAGGTCTTTGAAATATCTATCATTAGATATCCATATTGCAGAGCTGTAAATGAATCATTAATTTTTGAATTAATTCGCGAATCATTCACACAAAACAATTAATTGAATTCAAATTTCATTCAATTAAATGAATTTGTTAAAAATGAATTGCAATTCGTTTTCAATTCAAATGAATTTGTAGAATTCGTTTCTAATTCAAATGAATTTGTCAAAGTTAATTGCAATTCATTTCCAATTTATTTGTTTCAAATGAATTAGCAATTCATTTTCAACTCATTTGAATTGACGAAACAAAGATTTAACAATTTCTATAACTTAGACGCTACAGTGAAAAAAACCGCAAGTTTTGTCCACCAATTAAGTGTCTGAAGCAGATATTATTCAAATGTCAAAGGATGCTGTTCAACAAATGTCTGATAAGGACATCACAACGTCAACCAATTCAGAGAGTAACGTGTTAAATTACTTCGATTATTCTATTTGACAAACTCATTTGAATTAGAAACGAATTCTTCAAATTCGTTTGAATTGATTAAAATTTCATTCAATTCTTTTTTGTGGTGAAATTAATTAATTCAAAAGTGCTATATTCGGCTGTGCCGAATCTTATATACCCTTCACCAAATTATACTTCAAAATTTTAAATATTTTTAGGTAAACAAAATTAAATTTTTTCCAGTAGTTTTTTTCATTTTTTGGAATTTTTTTTTTTTGTTTTTAAATTTTAAATTTTTTTTGTTTTTTTCCGATTTTGACCCATTGTAGTTCCATCTTACTATGGTCTTATATACGTCGTTGCAAATGTCTTTGAAATATCTATCATTAGATATCCATATTGTCAATATTAATGTCTTAGTAATCCAGATATTGGTCAAAAATCGAGGTTGTCTTGGTTTTTTCCTCATATCTCAGCCATTTGTGGACCGATTTTGTTGTTTTTAAATAGCAAAATTCTCGAAAGCATGTCTGACAGAATTATTGAAGATTTGGATCCCGAAGATATCTGGGGTCTTCAGAAAATTGATTTCAACAGACAGACAGACGGACGGACATGGCTTAATCGACTCCGCTATCTATAAGGATCCAGAATATATATTCTTTGTGGGGTCATAAATGAAAAATGTAGAAATTACAAACGGAATGACAAACTTATATATACCCTTCTCACGAAGGTGAAGGGTATAAAAAGAATTACAAATGGAATGACAAACTACTCAAATCGAGAAAATCGGCCCACAAATGGCTGAGATATAAAGAAAAAAAAAACGGGAGAACCTCGATTTTTGACCTATTTTAGATCTTTATCTTGGTTACTAACCCTCATGTGCATAAACAGTTTATAAATTTATCAAAGATTTATGATTGTTTTCACTAATAAATTTAAAAAAAAAAATATTGTTAAATTTGGAAAAAAAAAATTTTGAAAAACTAATAAATTTAAAAAAAAAATATTTAAATTTTGAAAAAAAAAAATAAAAAAAGTGTTTACGCCAAAAACAACACGTAACGATTTTTCCCATTTCCATGCAATTCCTATTTTCCCACATTATAAGATCTAAATTAAACGTCAAGACTCGTAAATACTTCTTTTTGGCGAGATACAAGTCTAACTTACAACTGTACTACTCCTATTGCACCTTATTGGTAAGATCCAATATTTCAAACAATTGAATAACTAATTAGAAAATATCCTAATTACTTTGTTTTATTTCTTTCCTTTTTCCATATTCATTTGTCCAATTGTTCTGAGGAACGAAATCTAAACGATTTTGTTTCGGCTCAGAGAGTTTGAACATCTCTTTCAATCTATCTACCCTTATCTCCCTTCACCCGACTTTCCTGTGTGTTTATGGTTGAAGACAATTGAAGAAAAACTATTTGTTGGTAGGAAATCCACAACAAATGATTGAAATCTCGGAGAATTGGAAGAAAAATCTTCCAATGATAATCTGGTTCGAAGGACCAATTGTTTAGCTGAAAGCCGGGTGAAGGGAGAAAAGTCTAGATAGATTGGAAGAGCTGATCAAACTATCAGTTTCCCTAAATCTTGAAAAATAAAATTGTTTCACTTGCAATCACAATATTTCTTAACTTCAAATTAATTCTAACAATAGATTTTTGAAGTAGCTACAATTGTAAACTTGGTTACCCACTGTTAAATATATATCTGCGTAAAATTACAAAATGATTGCTATGCGATGGTGGTCAATACAAATGGGGTTGACCACACAGAAAAACAAAATTAATCTATAATTAAAGTAAAAGGGAAAAAATATAATAATAAATAGAAAAAATTATGAAATTGTTTTTCAAAAGCTCTATCTAGAGATCACAAGAATAATATTTTTCATTTGTCGAGCGGAAATAAAAGCTTTTCAAATACATTCAGACATACATATCTAAACACACGCACTAATACCACAACACAAATTTTGTTAAAAAATTTAACAAAAACATGCGGTAAAATTTATTAAATATTTTATTATTTTCTAAACTTATTTTCTTTGAACCCCCCAAAAAAATAAATAAATATATACACTGGAATAAAAATAAAACTACTCGTAAAAGAAACAAGCAAAGAAAACAAACAAAATTCATAATAAACTGGTTCAAGTGAAGTGTTCTATATAGTAAATATGACCATGATCTGGCATAGACAGACGGACAGACAGACAAACATTCAGAAAATAACATTTTGTTTATTTGTTTTACAAACAACTTCACAAAATATAATAATAAATAATTAAAATCCACACACATGTACTATGTAGATAGAAAAACTTAATAAAAAAGCAATCAGAAAATATTTTCAATATCATCTAGATAATTCTGGCAGTCAACACACTTGTTAACAGTAATTTTCAAATTGGAAAAATTCTCTAATGAAGTTTTCAATATTTATGATCAATTTTCAAGGTCATTTTGTTTTTTATTCTTTTAGGAAGAGGGGAATTTTATGATGTAGATAGGCAAACAAACAAATATAGGTGCAATAATTAATGTTTTTCTTAATGAATTTGAAAATTCTTTGATGTAAAATAAACTTGAACTTGTTTGAAAAACACACATAGAAGTAAAAGAAAATTATGATGATTTTTTTTTTTGTTTAAATTTTCTTAGTCTAAATAGAAAATGATCACAAACTCAGGTGGTTGAGGATAAGCTAATGAAAATAAAAACATAAAATTCTATTTTTATAAAAAAAAGTAAGAAAGAAGGGTGTTGAAAAATGCGACAAATTTTTAAATAAAAACTGAAGGTAAACAAACAAACAATAATGCTTGCTACATTAGACTGCTGCAAAAAATTCAATTTGAGAATTTTGACCGTTAATTAGGAACTGAAATTGTTAACATTTTGAGGTCCAATTTAAATTGAAATTAACGCTTATTATGATTTTTAAATAAAACAAACAGTAATCAAATGAGAGGAAAGAATTCTTAGCTAACAATGTTTGAGCAACAAGTATTTTACCCAATAGTATCCATCAATAACTATTTGTATTTTTGGATAAACAGAACGAAAAGTATGTGTCTTTATAATTTTAATGGACTCCTTATAATACGAGTATTCACGAATGTTCCGCCTTTTAACTGATCCTGTAAACAAGCATCTGTCAGTTGACTCCTGTCAAAATTTGAACAAGCTGAGTCATTTAGTTTGTGTGCCATTGATAGCAAGGCATATTTAACCAGGTGGCAGCGTAACGCCAGCTGACTATTTTTTGCTCTACTCATGATTTGCCTTGTGAAATGTCAAAAACTTGTTTACAAACATTTTTAAATTTGTTATAAGATTCAAACGATTATTTTATATTTAAAAAAGTGAGCATTTGTCATCGCTTTAAGTGCATAAAATATTTAAAAGTGTTAAAAAAAACTATTTCATTTATAAAAGTGTGTTTTTGTGAATTTTTTTTGACAGTTTACACGGTTTTACACAAACAAAAATGACTATTGTTCTTGTATTGTTGTAATTGTTGTAGTTACGCTGCCACCTTGTTAATACATCTTGATTGATAGCATACTATCTCGTGACTTGAGGAGAAATTGGAAAAGAGTGAATTTCGTTCATTAACCCTCTAACCCACAAGAGTGCCTCAAGGCATGCATTACAAAACACCAATTATCTCAAAAAATAAATATATTTTTTGTTTTTAAATTTAACTAGACTTTAGTAACTAAAGTTTAGTTAAAGATTTGTTAATAGTTGTGTTCGCGTATTTGATAATTTGTACAAATTATCACTGGAAGTAACGGGATTCCGTTAGTTTACTTTTAAAAACTTGTAACGAGAGAGCAAGAGAGTGTTAAAAGTGACAGTTCGTAGATAGAGAACATGATATTTTTTACTGGACATTTTTTATCTAGTAAAAAATATCAACATAAAAAATATGTTTAAAACATGGTTACAAATGTAAACAAAACAAAAATATTGAAAATAAATACAATTTACAAGTTTTGCAAAGAAAATAAGCAAAATAACACAAAACAAACGTTTTAAATTGATGTATAATAAAATACAACTTATTTTTACAACTTGTTGTTCTCGTACTTTTTTTGATTATTTTTCAGATTGAGAGTAAATGTAGTTTTACTCTCTAAAATAAAGTTACTGGATATTTTTTACTGGAAAGTCCGCGAATGTCGAAATGCATTCTGATATTTAGTTTTTGTTCTGTCAGCTGTTTTGTGCGTGATGTCATAATTTTAGCACGTGAAATTTTGTGTCATTTTTTTTTCTAATCAAAGTTTTATTAACTTTTAGTTGCCTGATCTATTCGTAATATTTTTTTAATTCTTTTTCATTAGTTTTTCAATATCATAATTATTGTTTTTTACACCTAAACGGGCAACAATGCCCTGAGGCACTCTTCACCTTTTTTGTGATGGCTGTTCTGAGTTTATTTATTTTTTAGAATTATCTTCAATATTTTTACAACCACCAGATGGACAATCTGACTGAAATCGTTTTAATATCTCTTTCTTAGTCGATTTAGTCATTTAACAAATGCTTTCAATGGGTCTAAAGTCTGCTGGTGTTGGCAGGTCTAGCTGATTTTCTGTCAAATTTTCGGGAACGTATTTTTTTTTAAGTTTGATTCCACAGGTTGATTATTATTATTCGTCCGAAAAAACTATTTATAAACGTTTACAGGATTTTATTTTCATTAATAAAAAATTTAAAGGGGTGTTCAAAACTTTGACTTTAGTAATTTACTTTTGCAACATTCATTTGATTCGAAAATTATTCCTTTCGAATCGAATTATATTGTATTTCTCTTTGAGCTATTAATGTTAATAAGCTGAATAATCATTAGCTTTTGCTGATCTGTATGAGTTTTTAACTTATAGAAATATTTTCCTAAAGTTCTAATGAAACTACTGCACAAATGATGAACTTAAAATACGTTAATAATGTTGTAAATCTGATTTTAATAGAATTTAATTATTTACATACCTGAAAGAATGTGTAGGCTTCTTTGTTCGATGCTAAATATTCTTGGGCTAAAGGTTCGGTTTTACAATATTTAACATGCATATCAAAATCTCTTTCCAAACGTAAAAAGGTTTTGACTACCATATTCGGTTTATCCGCATAGTACTTGACGCCATCAATGAAAACCCTTTTAAATTAGAAAAATAAATTAGAAATTAATATGAATTAAGCAAGTTTTTCTAGTAGCAGGATTCTCAAATGAGTTGAATGTTAAAAAAATTAGTTTCCCAAATTCCTGTCATAGAAGATGTACCATATCGTTTTTCGTAACGATAAACCTCCAATTAACATTTTTTTGTATGAGAACTGTCAGTTTATCGTCACGATAAAAATTGAGCCAGAGATTGAGAAAATGGGGGTTAGTATATCAGCAAATAAATAAATTAACGTCTCACATATTCAACTCAGATGAGAACTCAGACAGTCTGATGATGGCTTTGTACTCACATATTATGAAATTCAGCAATTTGTTGAAAATTTCCAAATATTATATCTTTACTATCGCGTACATTACGTGGTGCTGTAGCCGCATCAACGGCCTTAATATAACGATCAACTACATTTTGTAAATCACGATTGAACTCCTCCTCTGTTTCGATTAGTTCACGTATAACGGCTCTAATTTAGATAAATTTTAATATTTATTTAATTATATATTGATTTTAAATCGAATACAATAAAATTTACTTTTTCTGAAAATCAGCACTTTCCTTTTCGTTGCCATTTAACATGGCTGATAGGCCAGCATCTAAAATATTTTTCGGCACCCATCCTTCTTTGGCATTATCGCCGAATACACGAACCAACCATTTGGCAGTTGCATCAGCGTCTGTTACATTTCTGAAATGGAAAGGAAAACATTATAATATTTAAGTTAGAAAAATAAAAAAATAAAATATTTAAAGGAAATTATTTGGGCTATAAATTAAATGGGAAGCTTCAAATGGGAAGTTTCAACGTGCGAGAGATGGTTTGTGCGGTTAGAAGTGGTGATTTTTGATTTGAGGATTGGAAGTATTACTCCATGATGATTGTTGTCAAACTCAACAAGAGCTTGCAAAATCATTGGGAGCAACTCAGCAGCAATTTCAATACGTTTACGACCAGCAGGATTCATGTAAAAGCAGGGAAATTGAATACCATACGAATTGAAGCTGAGAGACCTTGAAAGAGGATTTTTATGTCTGAAATGCTGCTTGAATGCTATAAAAGAATCTCGTTTTTGCACAGAATCATTACAAAGCGCCATGGAGCTAAGGCAATGCTCTGTATTTGGTTGGACCAAAAGAGTCCTATCTATTATGAGCTGCTGAAATCTGATCAGACAATCACAGAGAACCTGTACCGAGCCCAAATGATTCGTTTGAAGCGAAAATTGGCCGAAAAACGCCCAGACATGAAACCGCATGTCTCAATATCTGTAAAAAACTATTTAGAAAGAAGTGTTTGGAAAGTTTTGCCTCACACTCCTTGTAATCCAGACCTTATCCTATCAGATCGCTATCTCTGGTACAAGCTTCACTTAAGAACAGAGTATCCGAAATTGCCTTGATTCGTTCTTGGCCTCAAAAGATGAGCAGTTCTTTTGGCTCGAAATTCATATATTGCCAGAAAGATGGGAAAAGGTCATAGCTAACAATGGCCAAAAACAGCTTCAGCTAGTTTTATATTTACAGTCAAAACTAAACTTTAACTTGTCTATGGTTTATTTCTTTTAAAATATACTATTTTTGATTATTATTATGGGCCTTCACAGTTAATATTATTAACTGTCAACTCCTCTATGTCGAAAGAAAAACATCAAAAAAACTATAACCCCGTGTCTATAGTTGACAAATATTCATCATAACAATAAATGACATTTGTTGTCTAAGCAAAAGCACTAACAAATGTATCATAACGAAGAAATAATACTAATAAATGGGGACAACCATTTTGAAGTTTATCATGATAAAAATTTATCAGGTATAAACAGGGAGTAACGAAAAACAATTTGAAGGTTCGAATATTAATGCTTAATACATTGTATTTCGAAGGTGTTTTATTCACATTGAATTACGGAGTAACTCTCCAAACACAGAGAATTATACATAGAGGCGAGACATATATGTATGTATGTCTGACACAACAACAAAATACATGTTAGTCAATGTATTTTGTTGTTGTATCAGACATATGATATGTTGTATTTGTGTTTGACAATTCGGAGTGTCTCGTCTCTATGTATAATTCCCTATGCCCCATGTCACCAGTTTCAAAAACATTACCGAATGATTTTCATACAATTTAATTCGATTCACTTCTCTTTCAACACAAAGGAACTATGTAGATTAAATTATTAAAAATACTTACTTCAAGCCGCCATTGGTTTCAGTTGTTTTCAGCACTTCCACAATGTCACCGCGTGTCAGAGTGACAGAGTCCGAGGTTTCCGCTTTGAAATCTTGATTTACAACTAATATATCAAATGCCTGAAAGAAAACACCAAATAAATTATAGACAATTCGTGTTTTTTTCCCGAAATATCGAAACCATTAATCAATTTGGTCAAAAATAAAAAAAATTATTTTCGAAATATTTTGAGTAACAAAAATAAATTAAAATTAATACACTCACATACACATCCTTTGATATTCAAATTTTAAACACTTTTATTTATTTACGTTCAATTAAAATTTTAAATTATTTGGATGTTGCCTTGACTAAAAATATGCAATACATACATATATGTATGTAAATATTTTCTTTTTCATTTTGAAACACTTAATTTAGCATTAAATAAATCTTTCATAATTGAAGGTTAAATTTGTTTGCGAATTGAATGCTTTCTTCACGTTTCATATAATTACAGTTATGTTGAAATCATAAACAAAACACTGTCTCTTTTGAAATTCTTAAGGTAAGAAAGAGAGAGAGAGAGAATGAGATGAATAAAAAACACAACAGGATGTGAAAGAGAAAATAGCGAAATTAAAATTCAAGAGGGAGTCAAGTATATAAATAAGCACAGCATAAACGAAAGTGTAAATCTGTCAAATCATCTGTCAACGGTTGGCTGATGTGATAATTAAAATTGACTAAAAATGCTAAAAAGCATTAAGATTTTCATTTATAAACAATACGATTACAACAACCATTATATACTAAATATCCAAATAAATTTATTTTATTTTTATATCAAAAATACAAAAGTATTTCTATTAGTGTATGCGAATTAATTTGTATATAAATGATGCTGTCGTGTTATTTCACGAGTCACTTGTTTTTTATTTTATTTTTATTATTTATTTGTTGCAATTTTTTATTGTTGTTGTTTGATTTTTTGGTGGTATTTTTGCCGCCCCTCTTTACACGGGTATGCAGCTGAAATTCCTTAAAGATTTTTTTTTAGATTTTAGTTTGTGCCTCACTGTGTCATTGGTTCATAAAGTAAAATTAACGTTAAATTTAATTTCATCAAATTTAAAATAAATTTAAATACAACAAAAAAAAAACATTCTTAATTAAATGTGAAAATTTAATGCAAAGTAAAAAATACACTTGAAGAATTATTTATAAGTTTTATTTCAGTAAAAGGGTTTTATTTGAAGTGATTGAAATTTTAAAGTTTCAGATGGATAGTTTGTCTTATATTTACGAGTCTGTGCTTCTTAGCATGATTAATAACTTAAGAGATGGATTGAAAAGCTGGGAGTTCCGCGCGATACTTTCTCTAGATATTTTTAGAGTATTTAGTAGAATAAGATACCGTAAGAAATTGTCATATTTGGGCAGTAACTGTTTAAATGCGATTAATTCGCGTGTGAGATTCTTAGCTGGGGAGTTCCTCTGTGACCTGTGTTTTCGAATTATTCATAATGCTCTGCTTGTTGTTTAGATTTGAATGTGATTATTCGGATGAGTTTGAGTGTAATATAAATTTGAATCATTTGAATATTTCTAAGCCTCAGGTTTTGAGTTTTTTGTAGTATAAGATTTTAAGGAATTTTTACTCAGGATTTGGGGTGTTATTATTGATCACATGCTTTAAATTGAAAAAATTACAAGGTTCTTTTTTGATATATTATGTAGATTACACTACTATACAAATTAAGCTCTCATACTGTGAACAGAAAGCGCTAGGAATCCACAGCCCATATGTGGGCTGTTCATCCAAACAATGTTCAAGCCTACATGTGGTCTGTGGACTCTGAAAGCGATTTATATGAGATTTTGTTTTATGGAGTCCACAACCCATGTGGGCTATTAAAAAAAACCTTTTAGCTATTTATATACATTTTAAAAATATAGATATTTAAATTTTAAATACACCGATTTTGCAAAAAAAAGCGGACGTGTGAGGCAAGCATCAGTCGCTGCCTTGGACTGTTAACGTGTTAAGCTAAAAAATCTAAAAAAAAAACGTGTTTTTATGAAAACTTAAAAGTGGAAATATCCCGAAAACTGACAATACGATTTCAAAATGTTTTTCATATTTGTTCTGGTTTGTGATTGTTCTGGTGCAATAATGAGCGGAAACATGAACGTATTTATTCTTTGATAAACTCACAGATCATCATTCCTTGAATATCTAACATTCATTTATATGTATATGTACCTTTAAAGATCTTGTTCCCTGTCCATATCATGAATATCACTGTCGATAAAATTTTCTATATCACACTCATCATCACTTTCAATATTACTTTCATCTGAGTTAACATTTCTATCAGTGTTATTTATTTTACCAAAAACAGTATCACTAACGTATGGCGTGCTTAATATAACTGAGATTCTGTCAATATTTCACCATTATATTTTCGCATTACCTTACAATTTATGATTTTAAAGATTTCTAAGAATATTTTTAAGTGTTTCTAAGAAAATCTTGGTTTTAGATCTACTGCAAAGTCAATATATTTTGTTATATTAGACATATAGGTTAACTTACTACTTTCTAATACATACATACTACAATATTTTTATGTTTGCCCTTTAAAAATCAAATTTTGATCAGCACTATTGAAATTGAAAATGTTTTTTTATGATTTTAAAAGTTGAGTGTCATTTTAACCCCAAGTGCCATTTAGGGTTAATTTCCATTTATGTGCTGTTATTATAAATACTAGACTTCATGTTATATTTTTCTTAAGTTTTATCAAAATCGGCCCAAAAATATATAACATTTAGCTATCTTTCCATGAGAAATTTCAAATATTGAAAAATTTGACCTTTGACCTTCACGATTTAAGGGTTAACGATTTCCGATTTTAGTAAAACTTAAAGACTATATTTAAAATTTCCTGCACTATAATATTCTGAATAACAGTAAGGAAATTGGGCTCATTCGCCAAAATGTGGCCAGGAAATTAGTTTTCTCGAAAAACACAATATTTAAATCGCAGGTACGGAAAAACTATAGGAGATATTTTCATAATTTTTTTTATTCCCTATTATATTCTCAATAACTCCCAAATGAGAGGATCAAAAAATTCTGAAATTTGTTTAACAAAATATTTAAAAATTTGAAAATGGAGTTTTGAAACTGTCGTTAAAAAGAATAAATTACTTTGGTCATACCTGCGAATAGGTTAACGGTATCCTATATTTTAAGTATACAAGAGCTTTTATTTTAATATTTCTCAAAATATGTTAATTTTGTTCCTACATTTCTTGTTCTAGTGACCAGAGTCACGTTAATGGCCTGGGGAATTTTTAATAACTTTAAAATTTTTTAACCAATTTCTGTGTTGTATGTCTCATTAGAACGACAATTACGTACACATTTCTATTCTTTCAAATTAAATTGCAAAAGTAATTTTTTAATGTCAAATTTTTTTTAAAAACTGAAAAAATTTTACTAAAATTTTTTTCAGAATGATTTTTTTTACCAATGTTCACCAAACTGGGGGATGAAAATGTCCAAAATCCAACTTTTGTTTATTAAGGGTCATTAAATTCGAAAACAATCCATAGATTTTTATGATCGTATCTCATTTTGTTTCTATTACATGTGGCTTTGCAATAAATCTGAACCAATTCTGCCGTTTTCGATTTTTCGTGATTTTTTTAAAAACAAAAAAATTAGCTATTTTCACTTAAAAAACATATTATTTGGCTTAATTTATTATTATAACTCCTAAACTACTGAGCCGATTAAAACGCAATATATGTGTGAAAATTTGTACATAGCAGGGGGAAAATGTTTTTAAAATTTAATTAATCGAAAGAAGAACACTAACTACTCAATTTTATGTATATCAAACAAAAAATGAGCGAATTCGCTTAATTGTGAATAAATTCGAAAAGAATTAATGGATTTTTATGATCGATATCTCATTTTGTTGCTATTATATGTGGCTTTATGATAAAGCAATAAACCTAAACAATTTCTGACGTTCTCGATTTTTTATGAGTTTTATAAGACAAATAAATTAGCTATTTTCACGTAAAAAATATATTTTTTGCTTTAATTTGTTATTATAACTCCGAAACTAGTGATCCGATTAAAACGCAATATATAAACGCAATATTAAAGGCTATGTAAATTTCAATTTTTCTAAGTCTACTTTAATAATATCGGACTAACCGTTTTTGAGTAATCATTAATTATGTGGAGATACGTTTAAAAAAATTCAAAATTTTACTTACAAATTTTTTTAAAAAAAACCTCTCCACATAATTTAAAATTTGGTCCATATTTGTACTACAGGAACCACAATACATCATAATTGTGTAGAGATTTAAAAAGCCTCTTAATTTTTGTTAGATTTTGTTTTTTAACAAACAAAAAGAGCTCGACGTAATTTCCAAAAATTTTGTTTTGCTTTGGAGCAAATATGAAAAATGTAGGTTCGTTGTAATTCACGAATAAGTTCAATAAACTCAATTTTCAATTCAATTCTCTTAACCATAACTTTAATGAATTCATTATGAATTAATTCATAGGGGTAATTATAATAATATTCATTATTTATAGAACTAATTCGTTATTGAATCATTCAAGTTTTCTTTAATTCAAATCCATTACGAAATGCTCACTCTTCTGCCCTGTTCTCCGGATTTAACCGCCAATGACTATGTCTTGTTTCCAAACCTGAAGAAATCATTTCACAAAGACTACCTAATTTGATGACCTCGACAAATCTTATTTTGGAGAAAGGTTGCACAAAGTGTATAGAGCTCAAAGAAGACTACGTTGAAAAATTATTTTTATCCAAAGACAAGTGTTTCAAAAAGGCACCACCTTCGTAGTACAAGGCTTTAAAATATTTTTTTCAATTCATTTTTTAACAAAAACAGATTGAATGAAGAACAAATATTTTAATTCAATATTTATTTCAATCATTCAAAGCTTGAATAAATATTATGATGAACAAATTACATTAAGAATTAATTAAAAAATGGATAATTCTATTTAAATAAAGCCGAGAATTGTTTAGAACTCCTTAAAAAAAACTTATAGTGGACAAAAGAGTGAACTTTATATTATTAATTTTTTCGTTTAGTAATAATCACAAACACCTGTTACATATACATAAATTTATATCTTGCAATTGATTAATTTCCTACATTGACATTTTTTTTGCTAATTTGTTAACACCAATTATCTCAAAAAGTAATTATAATTTTTCTTTTAAATTTAACTATGACTTTAGTTAAGATTAGTTAACATTTCCCTCGAAGGTCGAAATGCATTCAGACTTTTAGTTATTGTTCTGTCAGCTGTTTTGTGCGTGATGTCATAATTTTAGCACGTGAAATTTTATTTGTGTTTATTTTTTTTTTTAAATCAAAGTTTTATTAACTTTTAGTCGCCCGATCTATTCGAAATATTTTTTATTAGTTTTTCCATAAAATCGTTTTAAAAATATTATTTTACACCCAAACCGGCAACAATGCCCTGAGGCACTCTTCACCTTTTTGCACCTGGTTCCTAAACTTAATTTGCAAATTAGTTTCTGATGGATGTTCTGAGTTTATTGGGTCATAGTTACCCTAAACAAAAATATTCGACAACTTTTATTAGCTTTCTAAAGTTTGGCTATGTTTTTTTCGTACCATCTAAAAATGTTTGAATTTAATATTTTGACACCATTTTGGTAACGGTCTGAAATAAAGCAGTCCAGTTTTTAACATTATTAATCATGCACCACAGTACTTGAATTCGTAATTTTGAACTTTTTTTAGATATTTCAATACATTTCAATAGTTTAACGAAATTAATTTAACTGAAATAAATATTTTGTAATACTTTTAACCCATATCCTTTGGGTTTCGTAAATTTTTATGATTTATTTTAAAACATATTTTTACAAAAATTTTGTTTATCTTGTCTAACTTTTATATTCATTCATAATTTTTTAAACAATTTTTATTTTTTGTGTTCAAATATGTATTTTTTTAACAAAATTTTATTAAAATTTCAAATAAATTTTTTATATTTTATTTTAAGTTTTTTATATTTAATTTTTTACAGTGTACTACATATTTGAAAATATTTTGTTGTTTCTATGCACTTTTCACATTTTAAACAATTGATTTTTTTCTTCTTCCACTTTATAACCGCAACAACAACAACAGGAACTTTTCTATTTTTATAATTTAAAGACTCGACTTTCAGCAGTGTATTAATTTTTCAGTGACACATTTTGAAAATAACTTTTATTTTTGACACCTTAGTTTTCAGTATTCAAACTCACCGTTTCCATATTTTTATATATTAAATTGACTTTCGTTTACTTTATTTTTTTTTTATTAATTCTTGGTATTTATTTTTTACATTTTAGTGATGTTGAGTATTTTTGCTTTAATAAATCACTGAAATTGAAATATGAACAAAATGAAAATATTAAAAATATGAATTCCCGGAAATAAATTCACTTTGATACACTTAAAATAATGGTTTTATATAAAAATTTTAATTTTTTTTTATAAAATTTTGCACAATTTCTAGCAATTATGTAACTTTAATTGAAAGAAAATTTAATTTTGTTGAAAAAAAACTACTGAATCCGTTAATTAATTCCAACAAGGTGAGATGTTTTTCTTCTAATTAGAAAAAACTCATATTTTCGGTTTGTTTTTGTTGCAAAAATTTAGCTGGCTGTAGTACGAGAGTATGTTTATGAATTATTTATTACAAATTTGAATATTTTGATATTTTTTCATGTGACGAAGAATAGAATAGAATTTTTTTTTCAACGACAACCCGATCAATGTACTAATGGGATCAACCGTTGTACACGAAATCTACTTCGATGTTTAAATGTGAAGAAAATTAATTGTGTGCCAGTCGATCACTTCTTCGTTCGATTCACTGATTGATATTTTATCACAATTGTTGTACTTTTTTGTGTGTTTTTATTCAATTGAATTTAATTTATTTTCTTTCGATTTTTTGTGTTTTCGAAATTTTCAAAAATAAAAACCGTCAATTGTTGGCCACTCTACTAAATAACCAAACGACATGAACGAGGCACAATCCGTGTTACAATAAACAACAAAGTGCTTGTTGAGTAAAGTCGGTCGATTTTTACGAAATTTCTTTGTTGTAGTTGTTGTTGTTGTTGTTGCATTTGTTTTTGCTTCTTTTTATACCCTACACCACCATAGTGGGGAGGGTATTATGCGTTTGTGCAGATGTTTGTAACGTCCAAAAATATTAGTCTAGTACCCACCTTAAAGTATACCGATCGACTTAGAATCACTTTCTGAGTCGATTAAACGATGTCCGTCCGTCCGTCCGTCCGTCCGTCCGTCCGTCCGTCCGTCCGTCTGGTTGGCTGGCTGGCTGTCCATGTAAACCTTGTGCGCAAAGTACAGGTCGCAATTTTGAATATATTTCGATAAAATTTGGTACATATAATTTTTTCGGCCCAAGGACGAACCCTATTGAAACTGGCTGAAATCGGTGCATTATTTCATATAGCCCCCATACAAATGTCCCCCCGAAATTGGACTTTATCGGTCATAAATGTTTATTTATATATGTATCTACACAAATTTCGCTCCAAATAACTTTTATACATACGAAATTCATGTCACCAAATTTTATTACGATCGGTGCATAATTAGTCATAGCTCCCATATAAGACCCGCTTCCGAAAATCACTTTAACGTACATAAATCGCTTAAAAATGTTGGTATACACACAAAATTCAACATAGTTAACTTTAATATAGACATAAATCACACGACCTAATTTTATGGTGATCGGTCCATAATTGGTCATAGCTCCCATATAAGGCCCACTTCCAAAAATCACTCAAAAATATAAATTATTGATATTTTAAAAGAAAAATATTTTTACTCATTTACTTGGTGTAGGGTATTATATGGTCGGGCTTGACCGACCATACTTTCTTACTTGTTTTTCATATATTTTTAGTTATTTATAGCTGAAAATATAATGTGGTTTTTCTGTATTTTTATTTCTTTTCTTTTCTGAAATTTAAAAATTTTGGTTGGTAATGCACAATACATGTGCAAATCCATTTAGTTTTTAGTTGGCCAGTTCTCTAAGAGGATGAGTTAGTTTTGTGAATGTATTCTGAAAAAAGTTAGAGTCTTATATGTCCCTTAGATTTGCAAAACAAAATTCCATAGTGCGAGGGCTTGTCAATAACAGGCTCCTGTCAACAGGCATCTGTCAGTTGACTCCTGTCAAAATTTGAACAAGCTGAAAAAACATCACTCAAATCATGGCTTGGCTTGATAAATATTAGGTGTGTTCGCGTACTTTCCAATAAAAAATATCCAGTAACTTTATTTTAAAGAGTAAAAATAAATTACTCTCAATCTGAAAAGTAACAAAAAAAAGTACGCGAACAACAATTTGTAAAAATAAGTTGTATTTTATTATAAATGAATTTAAAGCGTTTGTTTTGGGCTAGTTTACTTCTTTTCTTTGCAAAACTTGTAAATTGTATTAATTTTCAACTTTATAGTTTTATTTGCATTTGCAACCATATGTTTTAAACGTTTTTTATGTTGATATTTTTTACTGGACAAAAAATGTCCAGTAAAAAATATCATGTTCTCTATCTACGAAATGTCACTTTTAACACTCTCTTGCTCTCTCGTTACAAGTTTTTGAAAGTAAACGAACGGAATCCCGTAACTTCCAGTGATAATTTGTACAAATTATTGCAAATTATCAAGTACGCGAACACAACTATTATGGAAACTCTGCACCATCAATTTCAATGTTAAAACAGTGGGTTAAGCACTGAAGATGCCGAACGTTCTCGACGCCCAGTTGAAGTCTATATACCCGAAACAATTGAAAATATTCATGATATATTCACGAGAGGCATCTCACATGGCTTAATGGTTTCAATTTTGAATGATCACCGCGTTTAGTAACATTGGATGAAACGTGGATCCACCATAACACACCACATAAGAAACAACAGTCAAAACAGATGGGTTTATACAAGATGGGGTGTACAAGAATAGACTGGTAATGCAGTTGATGCTAATTCTAACAGCGCTTATGATAAACTGACTGACTGCAACTTGCTGTTACTATTTATATACACAGTGCCATCATAGAAGTTTCATGAATTATATAATGAACAAAACAATTATGTTATATTTCTAGAGTAGAAGTGATAAGTAAAATTTCGGGAATTTTTTTTTATAAATTTTAATGTTAAAGTTACATTATTATTTCAGCATAGCTAAAACAAATACATACTTTGTGATTTTTTGCTTGTCGAATTATGTGGATATAGATACATAGAACAGAATATAAAATTAACTTATCTAGTAGGTCGGACTGAAAGTTTATGTTCTTAATTGAATTATTAAGACTAAACGAAATCATGCAGTTTTTCCCGATTTAAATTAGTCGGATCTCTTGAATCGTTCAATAAAAGTATGCATTTTAGGGTGGAGGAAATACAAGGTGACGATGTTCCCCACTAAAGTTCAGTTTGTTTGAGGAGACCATTTCTTTTGGAGGAGACCATTTTTGAGGAGACCATTTTTTTTGTCCTGTGATCAGTGTATTTGGTGAGTCGGTGCTTTTTAGTGTTTTTATGATTTATATCATATTATCATAAATGAATTGTTTGGACTAGTTTGTAATCGAATAATTTAAACGTTCCATGCATCCAAAACGTTCGATGGTTAAAATTTTCAAAGTTTGTTCTAAATAAATGGCAAAGATGACAGCTCAATAATTGACCTTCTTTATTTGACAACCAATTTACTTCCGTACCATAAATTTACCCACCCTTTAAATTAGATTTATTTTTACAAAAAGCGGGACAATTTTCAAAATATCTGAAAAATGAAGAGATTTTCAAACTTATGCGGGACAAAAAACTGCTTTCTTTATCTTAATATAATTCCAAAACAATGAAATAATATTTTCAAAAGATGAACATATTGAGGGACATCAATTTTTTTAATCACTTTCTCAGTCTATTGATCTTAAGATCCATTAGTATTGAGGAATATTAATCATTCGATTAACCGTTAATCGGTTGACCGATTATTTTTTGTCAAATAACAAATAAACAGATTAATTTGCGTCGATTTATATAGAAATATAGTTTTAAACACACAAATTTTATTTTGTAGTTTTTGAAGTATAGTACGAAAATTGAAACTAAGGAATTTGGTAGTGACCTTTATTATATTACTAGTTGACCGCCCCGGCTTCGCCCGGTAGCATTAACTAATGTTAGTTCTTCAAGTCTCTCCAACCCACATATACCTGTCGGTCAAGCCCGACCATATAATACCCTACACCAAGTAAATGAGTAAAAATATTTTTCTTTTAAAATTCCAATAATTTATATTTTTGAGTGATTTTCGGAAGTGGGCTTTATATGGGAACTATGACTAATTATGGACCGATCGTAACACAATTTGGTGACATGAATTTTGTATATATAAAACTTATTTGGAGCGAAATTTGTGTAGATACATAGATAAATTAAACATTTATGACCGATAAAGTCCAATTTCGAGGGGACTTTGTATGGGGGCTAGGTGAAATAATGGACCGATTTCAGCCAGTTTCAATAGGCTTGGTCCTTGGGCCGAAAAAGTAATATGTACCAAATTTGATCGAAATATCTTCAAAATTGCGACCTGTACTCTGCGCACAAGGTTTACATGGACAGCCAGCCAGCCAGCCAACCAGACGGACGGACGGACATCGTTTAATCGACTCAGAAAGTGATTCTAAGTCGATCGGTATACTTTAAGGTGGGTGTTAGACTAATATTTTTGGGCGTTACAAACATCTGCACAAACGCATAATACCCTCCCCACTATGGTGGTGTAGGGTATAATATCTAAATTTGTGCTGCATACTTTAGGGAGCTTTTTTATTACTCAAAATCCGAGTTTTACCCGGAATTTTTGAATTTTTTTCTTTACAAACCATCTCCTGAAAATTTCGAATCGAATAAAACAAAAATCAGCCAAATCGCTCCAGCCGTTCTCACGTGATGCCATTACATACATGGACCATTTAATTTTTATATATATAGAAGATAGATGAACTTTGTCGCAATGAGCCGAAGGACGACATTGTAATAAACTGAAGACATTACTGAAACGAGTTCTTTTATCAGAACTTAACGAAACAATTATAGTATTCAAAATCTAAAAATCCAAAAAGAACTCCAATGGTTGGATTTTAATATGCTTCGAAAAAACTAAAAAAAAAAGAACTGAGAAATTGTGAAATTACAATCAGTGATAGAGGTTTTTTAAGTTAAGTTTTATTAAAACTAAAAAAATCGTTTATAAGGAAAGCATTTAAATTACTTTCTTTTTTTAAAAAGATTTTTTCAGAAGACCGCCTTAAAATCCTAAAAAACTCTCTTGTGCATACATATATTTATATTTTTTATATTTTTATTAAAAAATTCTTATATAAATAAACAAAATTCGTGTTTTTCTTTTCAATTTAAAATTAAAAAAAAAATTATTCGGTTAATCGAATAATTTGAAATTAACCGATTAAATCTAAACCCCGATTAATTATTTGCTCTATTAACCGATTAAACCAGAAACCCGATTAATTGAATACTCTAATTGCAATGGTATGCATTCGTTGAAAAACTACTGACATACAGGACATTTGTTAAGTACCAGAAGTTACCCAAGAACTCGTTTTAAAATGTTTACTACAGGAAATATATAGATATGTACATCAATTTAAAATTTAATATTTTGAATAATTTTTCGAAAATGTTAAACATACATACAATAATACATTCTTTTAGAAATCTGTGTTATATTTAGCTTTTAATTTTTTTTTTTATCTTTTACTCAATTGCAAAATATATTTTGTATTTAATATTACGTTGGGTTCATTGTTGTTCTTGTTCTTGTTTTAATTCTATTCTCTGGTGGTTCTGTGTTTCCCTTAGTTTATTCCTAACGAGAATTTTTGTATGAGTATGATGATGTTTAATACATTTTCGTAAATAATCCCTATTAAACTATATAACATGAGGCTGAGGATCCAAACAACGATCCACCAATCTGTTTACAAAATTCAAATTCAAATCCAAATGTGTCTTGTTCTTATTATTGCAACATTTTTGAATTTTGAATACAAATATAAGCATATTTACATACATACAAATACTGTATGTATGAAATTTACATGTGTATAATGTGTGTCATTTACATCTTTATACATAATAATTTCAAAACAACAACATGTTTAGAAAATGTCAAATTAAAAATTTTAATCTTTTAATAAATTTCATTTTGATCATGTTTATTTATTAAGTATTATTTTTATTTAATTTATCTAAATATTTATGTATTAATACATACTGCACATACATATTTATTCTAAATGCCCTTGTCTTTTAGCGGAAATGTTTTTAGCCACACAAAAGTATTCATTCGGTTTTAAAATGTTGTTTATTTTAAATTAAAAGTGCCTGCGCCATGGAAATTATTTTCGAATCTTTAAATATTATTATTATTATATTATTATAATAACGGGTGTTTTTTATAAAGATAACCAAACAGACTGACCTTTATTTAAGTTTAGGCTTTGAAATTGCAGATTCGAAAATCGAAAATCGTTTCTTCAAAAAGTCACAAAAGTAGCTGAAGGGATTTTTTTAATGTCAAAGGAAACTTATATTATGGCCCAAAAATTATACCCTTTTTATAGTTTTTAGGAAATTGTTGCCAAAAAAAAAATAAAATGTTTGAAAAAAAAATTTACGATAATGATGGTGAATGAGGTAGTGAAATTCATTAGTGAAAAATTGTAAACAAAAAAAAAAATACTTTTCAATTTAGTCACACTGACAATCGGCATATGAATTAAATAAATAAACGAACACGAACAAACAAACATTTCAATTCAAATACACCTGTGAGAGTGAAATAACAGCAACAACAACTACATTACAAACCATTAGCTGATTATCTCTTAATCATTGAAGGTAACAAAAATGAAATGCATGTTTTTCATAAAATACATATGTCGTATATATTCATGTATATGTATGTATGTAAGTACTGCCTGCATAAAAGTTTCGAAAGCTCATTAGGTCTGACATTCGCTTAAGAATTATTCGATTAAAAATCATATTTTGCTAATTTGTATACCC
The DNA here is from genome assembly GCF_958450345.1 of Calliphora vicina. Taxonomy (NCBI): domain Eukaryota; kingdom Metazoa; phylum Arthropoda; class Insecta; order Diptera; family Calliphoridae; genus Calliphora; species Calliphora vicina. The sequence continues at coordinate 109,132,575 of NC_088784.1, forward strand.
ACCATCAAAATATTTGTCGCTGACCCAAATTAGTTAATGGATTATTTCCTGTCAAGTGAACCAACTTTTGACATCGATGTCTTCCGAGACACCGAGAGATCTTGTTGAAAATTACTATAAATTGTGTCTGAATTACTATCTAATAGGACTAGTAATTCGGAATCGGAAGACATCGATTTCAAAAGTTGGTTCACTTCACATGAAATCTCCCATATATATTATTAGTTTTCATAAGATTCTAAGACGATCTAGCTAGGTCCGTCCGTCCGTCCGTCTCTCTGTTGAAAAGACGATAGGGCCCAAACGAAAGGAACTAGCTGGCTGAACTTTTCCACAAATACTCTCTGTTAATAAGGTTTGTTTGGTATTGAAAATGGTTTCACCAAATGTACCCCCGGAATACTGTTTGAGCAGTCATAAATATGATTATGCGGCAATCCTGATACAATATTGCGATCGCCACTGCTCTGCACTATTGTAATTCTGATGATAAACACGAAATTGTTATGTCTTTATAGGAAATCCCATATTATAACAAGTAAGAGAGCTATATTCGGCTGTGCCGAATCTTATATACCCTTCACCAAATTATACTTAAAAATATTTTATTTTTTAATATTTTTATTTAAACAAAATCAAAATTTTTTTTTTAATGTTTTAAAATTTTTTTAAAATTTTTTTTTTTCCAAATGGTTTTTTATTTTTTTTTAAAAAAAGTTTTTTCAAAATTTTTTTTTTAAATTTCTTTAAATAATTCTTTTGGAGAAAGAATTTATGACAAAAAAAAAATTTTCGATGAAAAAAAATATGTCCAACTTTGTGGACCGCTTTTATTCGGTTTTAAATAGCGACCGAGCCGGAAGAATTTCGGAGATATTAATGTATGTAAGTGTATTTAAGTTATTTGGGGGCTTCGGAAAGTTGATTTCAATACACAGACGGACAGACGGACATGGCTATATCGATTCCGCTATCTATAACGATCCAGAATATGTATATATACTTTATGGGGTCGCAAATGAAAAATGTGGAAATGACAAAACTTATATACACCCTTGCCACTCATGGTGAAGGGTATAAAAAGCTCGAATAATCGACCACCCTGTTATTAATATTTATTTATATGTATATGTATAACACAATAACAACTAGAACCTAATGGTCCCTGTCAAAAACTTAAATAAGTTGTCAACAATCCAACACGTGCATTCTGTGCTATTGGCCTCGGTTCTACAATCGGAATCCTTAAAAGAATACAAAATTTAAAATTTAGTTTTGCCAATAATAATCATAAATGAATAACTCTTATAATTTCATTAAACAATCTAATTGTAAAAGCAAACCTTCGCAAATGTTCGATATACACCAGATTTAAAAACCCTTCCTCTCGACCAAATACCAGCTACATACGAAGTCGATTTTAGACACACCCCAAAGTTTAAAACCCTTACCATCCGTCCAAAATAATTCAAAATTTTGCGACATGATGGCAACAAATAACAATTACGCCACTATATACAAAAGGATACAAAAATGTTCGACAAGACATCGCTTCTTACCCGTTAGAAATTTGTTAAAACTTAGTACACAGGTTGATTATGGTCATACAGATTAGAATTTGGTCAAAACTTTTAAATTCCCCAGCAAAAAAAAAAATAATGTAATTTTCAAGACTTTTTAAGCAATAGTACATTACAATTCATTTTAAATACCTTCCTAAATTCAAATAAAATCCTCAAATAAAAATATCATCCAAGAATTCAAATATTTCACATTTATTTAAATTTATTTCAGATTAAAGTATTTTTAGGTTTAAAATAGAAATAAATATGAAATTAAATCTACTTTTGTTTAAATTAGTTACTAAAATTCATTGTGCATTTGACTTTTTTCGAAAATCTTTTAAAATATCTTCCGCAATGCATATAACAATAAATGAGAGTTTCTCCAATTGAAAAACGTAGTGAATTCATCAAACTTACGCATAGGTTCTATGCAATTTTCAAATAAACTCATGATCTCCAACAACACGTTATCGTAAAAATCGAATCATTTGGCCATAACTTGAACCCCTTCCTAAAATAATTCTTTGTCATGTAATTTTTTCCAGGGTCGCTTGGTTTGTCTTATATCAAGGTTCAAAGTTCAAATTTTATATAAGAAATGGTGTAAAATCGCTTAATTTCAATTGTATATAATTTTTTCACATATTTTCCTAAAAATCCATTTTTTTGAACACTGGATATTGAATCCTTGAATAAAGGATATCTCAAAAAAGATACTTTCCATTTTCTAAAGATTGTCCTCAATTATAAGCCATTGTATGGTTAATAATACTTACAAAATTGAAAGTGGGACCATGAGCGGATCTCGAAATAATAAACATTACATAATATTTCGAAGAATAACCATAATCTTCAAATATATTTTTAGGCATATCATTGTAATTAGTTGTCCGATTTAAAAAAAAAACTTTGTTTTATAAAAGCTGTTTTTTAAGACCGATAAAACTTGAAATTGTAAAAACTAAGAAATAAGAGTAAACCACATCTGGCTCGGATCAATGTCATTCATATTTTCTAACAAAAAAATCATTGATCATGGTGCTGTAACGATCTCCATTGACCGTAACGCGAGCTCCGGCTTCATTTTTTCAAGCCACCAGCGTGTAAACCACACCAAACGGTGCATTTTTCTGGTTGTAATGGATTCTATGAGTATGTTGTGAATTGGTCTTACACCATATGCGGCAATTTTGTTTGTTAACAAACCCGTTAAGTCAAAAATGAGCCGCATCGCTGAACACAATTTTGCGATAAAACAGTCGTCTATAAGTTACGGGAATCGTTGAATGAATTTCAAAGTAAATTTGGATAAATTGGTAGCGTTGTTCAAGCGTCAATTTATTCATAATGAATTGCCAGTGTATACTAATCGTTAATTTAAAAAAATGAGCACAGTATGACAGTTGAATGGATATTTCTTTGTAATTATTTGTTTTTCTAAAATTTTTAATCAATTTCTGTACCAAAAGCTTCCCTTTTGATTTAATATAAAAAAACGCTGTCAAATTTAAATCAGAACGGAATCTGAAGAACCTAAAACAAAATCGATCGGAAAAAAACTACGGAATTGAAACCATTCCGAACAAAATGTGTGACATATCCTCTTTTGATTGCGCTTTACTTTACTCATATTGAATGGCATAATCTCAAATAAGAAAATTACGATCAATATTACTCGATATTGAATTTTATAATTCGGGCCCAGATTTACAGAACACCAAAATATTCGGTTTCGTTTTAAAATTTAAAACGTTACTCGAATTTGGTTTACAGAACAGGGAATAAGCGCTGCTTGGAGCTAGTTTCTTACTTGTCAGTTAAACTCAGCTTAGCACGCTGTTATATTAAACCTGAAACATATTTTGCCGGGATATAACAAATGATTGTGTTTCGCACTAATGGATTCATTTTGTAAGCATTGCCATACTTTTCAGTCAATTCACATGTGCATCCCTCAAAATTTCTGTTCTTTCCAACTATAATTTATTTTATTACATGATTGCTTAAATAAATTAATATTTTTTGAAAGGAATACAAAATATCAATATATTTTAGTGTGATTTTGATAATGTCGTCAAATATTTGATTAACGTAAACATACCTTTACTTGTTTATTACTAAATAATATTTGCTAAATTTAGTTTATTTTGAATAATTTGTTTTTCTTTTTTATTTATTTATAGTACCATGATAACAAGTAGTTTTCTTATACATATTTGATTTGATTTTTTATATCTCGTTTTGTATAAGATACACACAAAAACTATTCATTAATTAATTAATTACCCTTATGAAGAAAACGCTAAAATTACAAATATTTTATATAGAAAGAAGTATGTATGTTTGTTTGTTTGTATATAAGCTGACACCTAAATAAGAATTTCATTTTATTTTATAATTCTTTGTAAATGCACTATATCAATATGTATCATTTACGAATACAAAACAAATTTTGTATTCGGTTTCTTTACTTTACTTAACTTTTTTGTTGTTGTTGCAAATAATGTAGGCTATTTTTAAAAGATCAAACTTATACTCGTAAGAGTGAGTATATTTTTATATATATTTGGACATATTTGTTTTATATTTAGGTAGTATATTTCATTTGTTGTTTTAAAATTTTGTTTGTTTATTACACATTTACAAGAGGAATTAGTCATTTTATAGTACAGGTTGTTTGTGTTTTACTTATTTGCTTTTGTTTTTTGTTTATTCATTTTTGTAAATAAATTTCTTGTTTTATTAATTTAAATTAAAATAATAAATTTAAATTCACTAAAACCACTTAACGTGAGAGGGAAAAAATTATTATATGTTGCATTTGCTGCATTGTTAAATCGTGGTGGCAGTCAAAAGAAAAAAAAATTATGTAAACAAAAATCAAGTATTAAATAAATAATTTACTTAAAAACAATCCTAATCAAGATTGCATTTTGTGTTTACGTTGGCGAACGAAAATTTGATCAATATGGGCAAAGACATCGCTAGATTTTCTGGCAGCATCAACGCTAAAGTGCAAACCTCTCAAGGCATAGTAGTCAACCAAAGGTTTGGTTTGTCTGTGATAAGATTCCAAACGTTTCTTTAAAGCCTCGGCATTATCATCACTACGTCTGATCAAAGGTTCGCCAGTTAACTAAAAAAATATTAAAAGGAAAGTGATTAAAATAAATAAAGTATTTCACAAATTTAAAGTGTAACTTACATCATCTTTCATGTTTACTTTGGGTGGGGCAAATTCTTCATGATAAGAACGGCCACTGCTGGGATGAATCAAACGGCCGGTAATACGGCGCACCAACAAACCGTCATCAATGGCAAACTCAATAACAGCATCTAATTCAGATTTTCTCTTGGCCAATAATTCATCCAACTGTAATTAATTAAAAGTTTTTATCGGATTAATTATTTCACTTCAAATTGTATTTGATTATCATGTCTTACCTTCTCAGCTTGTACCACGGTACGTGGGAAGCCATCTAATAAGAAACCATTTTTGCATTCAGGTTTATCTAAATTCTTATCGATCATATTGACCACCAATTCATCGGATACCAATTTGCCTTCGTCCATGACCTTTTTCAGAGTGGCTCCCAAATCGGAACCAGAACTGATTTCAGCACGCAACATATCACCAGTAGACAAATGGCAGACACAGTATTTCTCCTTCAACAAAGGGGCCTAAAAAGTATTTTTTGTGAAAGCGTATTTTTATTAATTACAGTGGTATTAACGTATTATTCTAAAAAAATATTTTTAAAAATTCTTAAATGTACCTACTTTTTTTCTATTTTATTTCTTTATTACTCTTAAAAGGTTAATTCTTTGCTAAAAAGAATTATAATGTACTTTTTAACAAAGTACTTTTTTAAAAATATTCGTTTGGCATATTAAGTGTGTGATTACAGCTAAGTCAATTAGATCGGGATTCATATTAAGATCTGTAGGCCAATAGAAAATTTCGTCACTAAATATGGCATCAAAGTATAGGAAATTTATAAACAGCCCAATTATAAATAAAAACTCCCTGGGCATTTTTTCCCTTTTCCCATTATTCCCATTCAAATTCAATGTGAAAAAAGTCCCGAGGAATTTTTGGAAAAAATAAGATAAAAAATTAGCTGATGTTTTTTGAAAATGTTCGGCTCTATTGACGGTACCAAGCTACAACTTCAGAGTAGGTGTAACTCTACAGCGATGGGAAATTTTATTAAAACCAGACCGTGAATGGCAATGTATGTTGAAATTAACTTTCCGTAGCCCCCAAATAACTTACATATATGATTCATACATCAATATATAGGCTTCGGTTCGGTTTCTATTTATAATCGAGAAAATCGGCCTACAAATGGCTGAAAATGTCGAAACTTCAAAATTAATATCTGTCAAATGGAATTGAGTATAACTACATTATTTAATTATAATAGCGCCAGTTTGTTTTAATTCGTTAGTTTGTTTATTCATTTAATTTTAACCAAAAAATGTAAACCATCCATTTTTTAAGGAAATATTTTAAAATTTATTATCACCTAGACTACTAATATCTTAAACGACACTCCATTGCCTTTAAAATTACAATTGGGACTTTAAATCAAATGACAGAGTTAAAACGATAAAAATAAAGAAAAAAATTAGAAGAAAATGTCCCCAAAAAGGACTTATAAGTCGCCAACTCACTTTTTCTAAACATATAATTTATCATTAAAATATTTATAAGAAATGGTTTTAGAAAGGTTTTTTGTGTCTCCTGTAAAATTTGTGAAAATGGAATTAGCACGTTTTGGAAACAATATTAAATCTTAAAAAACTATTTTGGTAACAGTTCAGTACCATGTCTAGAATATTATATTTTCAATGTGCTAATTATTCTCAACTATTTAGTTTGAATACATTGAGGAAGTTAGTACTTATGGTTACTTTGGCCAGAATATAATTAATCATCAAGTAATCAATTTATTCGATAGCATCGAATTAAACTAAAAAACCATTTTCAAAAATGATAATAAATTATCTTAAATTTAATATTTTTATATTTACAATTCTTTTCTTTCCGATAGATTAAAAAAATATGTTGTGTCTGGGTATAATTGAAACGTTCTCAAAATGAATAAATATTGCTCTATGCACTGTGTACAAAGTGCAAAATATTTAATAAATATGTACGTGTCGAAACGCACATCAGTCGTATTTTGTATAAAATTAAATCCATAAAATATTCTATTCCATATTGCTAAAGTTAAACAAATCATTAAACTATATTGATATAATTTAAAATTGTTCCGAAGTGTCTTTGCAAAATTTCTTAAACATACATATCTTTAAAATGAATTATGATCCCTCCTGTTATTATGTTATTTGTTTAAAGTTCTTCTCCAATCAACCTTTAATAGGTATTATACCAAAGTTGTAGCAAATATCTAACATAAGTAATCATAAACTAGTTACTAACAGTGTTAGTTACAAAAAAAAAATAGAATTTCCGTAGTTTTTATTCCGATCGATTTCGTTTTAGGTTCTTCAGAATTTCGTGTAATATTTAATAATTCTGTATTTCAGATCTTAATTTAAAACAAAAGAAAAACAAATACAAACAAATATTAATTCCTCTTTGAAAACTGAAAGTGGTTTCATTCCGAAAGAAATTTTGGTTTTACGTTTTGTGAAGAAGCAAATTACGGAATTAATTCCACTTTCTATCGGAATGGAATTCTGTGACAGGCCTGATAAGCAGTCTTTTAGCTATTGATTTTGTTATACCTACTATATTGTTTTTGTTAATAATTGTTTAACTTTTGAATAATAATATAAAGAATATTGTAATTTATCTAATAGCTAAACAAATAACAATATTAAATCATTTGACCGGGAATTTTTTTTATTAAATTAAATTTAAAAAAAAAACAATAAAATGATAAGAACATACTTATTTCTTCGGTCATCATATAAAAGTATTTATCGCAAAACTTTGATTAGATGTTAAAAGCAAAAATGAAAATAAATTTCAAGGCCAATCAAAGGTATATATTGAAAACAACAAATATAAAAGCTAATACATATTTCAATTATTATAATGCATAATAAAAACCAAACAAATTAATTTAGATTAATGGAAAATATTCAAAACTTTGTTAGATTTTTCAAAAAAACAATACATAACTAATTTAATTTCCTTCTTTCTTATTTACCCTACCTACCACCAACGTTTTGCATAACATACTAATTACTCAATATTATTTAGGTAATGATGGGTACTTTCAAGTACTAATGTATAAAAATTACATGAAATTATGCAAAAATGTCTTTGATATCTTAAATTTAATTTGTTATCTGTAACAAAAAGCGGCAAAATATCTTCACGACCTTGAACTGACCGTAAAAATAGCATAAAAAATCCAAAATACATGTGCCACTTGTAAACGGGCGAATGGATATAGTAGCTTGGCGTTATCACAGTCATAACAAAGTTCAATTGTTTCCAAGATAAATATATTGTATTTCTTTTAATAAACAAGTTAATCATCAAACTATTAAGTTTGAGTCCTCCCTGTCCTAGAATTTTATATAGAAATCTACCTAAATAGTTATGTAATTATAAGTTTTTCACTTTTGCCCTCATTGCCATCACTTTAGTCGGTCGTTCGAATTGCTTGGCTAATGCTCTGTAGGTCTGTCCGGCAGTTTGTCAAGAAAAATGTGCTTCTAATTGTTTTGTTTATGCTCTCATGGAATTGTAGAATTTGTGTCATGCTGATGATGACAGACAAAACTTACTTGAGTTCCTTTGCCGGAACCAGGAGGTCCCAATAAAATGGCATTGATGCCAGTTTCTGGTTCATAACGTGATTGTGGAACTGCTTGGGCTGCGTTTGGTGCCATTTTCTTTCTTTTTAGCAGAGATTTGCTGGTGTATGTTTTCCCTTTTCGGTTCGCGAGGAAACGTGAAGAGTTTAATGAAAACTAAACTGACAGCACTAAAAACAATAAACACACACTTCACTAACTAGTGTCGCTCTAAGCAAAGGGGAACGAAACGAAAAAAATACTGTGACGTGGTTGGTGTTCTAATGATAACAACTAGGTTGTTGTATATTTTATGGGGAATGACATGGAAACTGGAGAAAATGTTAAGGCAAATACAACCATGTTGTGTTAAAATTAAGTTTTTTTTTACATTCATATATTGTTTGATATTTTCTACTTTAATGAATGAATATTTTTCATTTATATATTAAATTATTATTTTTTTTAATATAAAAAAACCCCAAAAAAGTTTAAATTTGGACAAGCCTCATCGACTTGTATTTCCAGGATTATCGTCATGATGTTGATTGAAAGAGAATGCTGTTTACTTAGCACTGCACAGTGGGTCTGATAGTAAAATAACTGAAAATTTATTCACTATTTCACTAAAATCTTATTAATTAAAGAATTAAAATATGTCAGCAATTCATTCCATAATATCATTATCAAATAATCATAGCTAACATCGGGCTATTCTCACTATAAATGATCGCTAATATAATACAATATAAATTCTAGGAATAAAAATCTGTGGGTTCCTAATAGAAGACTGCGAAAATTAACATATAGAACAAAGTGATGCAGGCATCCTAGATTTCATAGTTCTGTAAAAGAAAAGTAAACTGCGATTTTGTAAATAATTTTGAAAAGAACAGATATGGAAACGTTTGAAACATTGTGAGATATTCTCCTTTAAATGTACTTACATTAATACCAAATCTAATAATAATAAATTTAGATGAAAAACATTTTTGTTGAAAAAATCGATTTTCGATTACACACAGCGTCAAAAGTGAGTAAACGCCAGTGAATTATATGTTTTTAAAATAATGAAAAAATTTTGGAGTTCAACCTAAACCTTTTTTCAGAACGGGACCTAATATTCAGTATAATCTGCAACAAAGCAAAACTTTTATGATTTTCATTATTTTTTAAAAATTTAATAATTCACTGGCGTTTACTCACTTTTGAGGCTGTCCCTAAGCAAATTATATCACTATTCCTACACTTTCGTAGCTATTACTTTATTTTAGTTTACAAAATTACCAAAGTTCACAACTCAAAGTAAAGTGCATTTGGAGAACGTTCCTAATTATTATTAAAACATTTATTTGAAAACACACTTTTCAGTTTTATTATTTATTTAAACAAAAAAAAATGTTTCTTTAATTCTCAATTAAGTTTAAAACATTACAATAAAATTATCAACTATGGCGGCCAATTATTAATTTTTTTGGTTGTTAAAATCGTCTTTTAATAGTGAATTAAAAATTATGTTTAAATTTTGAATTAGAAGTTTTGTTTTAATTACTACCAATTGTAATAAAATTGTATTTATTTATATTTTGTTTAGCTTTAGACGATAATCACATACTACACATTAACAGGGCGCAAAGTGGTCGTTGTCTAGGAAATAAAAATAAGAAAACAAGCATTTAAAAAATATTTAAATTTATTAATACACAATTGTTAATTAAAAAATACCGTTTTGGTTTGAGATGATTGAACTTTTTCAACAGGCTTCTCATCTTCCATATTGTGCTGTAAGGCTTCGATATAAGAATTTTGACATTCATTACAAATGTTTTTAAATGATAATTCCATTTTTTGACTGGCCACAGATAATATGGAAATCTAAATGGCATGGAAAAATTAAACATTAGAAAATTAAACTTTACACAAGTTCATAAAGATAACTTACATCTTTTTCTATTCTTGGTATATCGTTACCAAGATTAATGACTTTTTGCTTGTATTCTGGCCAAGAATTTTCTAGTGATGTTACATGAGATGTTATATTGGCACTGCGATCAAATAACTCATCCAATTTGGTCTAGAAGCAAAAGAGATTCATTTTAAATTTGTTTGACATTGAGTAGTAATTGTGGTGTACCTTGTGTTTAACTAGCTCTTCTTGCATTATAATTGACTTTTGGGTTAAAGTATCATTGATGTAGCTGGTGTTGGACTCTATTTTATTAATTTTTGTTTGTAAATCGCTTCTCAATGACTTTAATTCCTCCGTGTAGTTGATGGGTAGGGCCATATTCTTTAAACCATCACTAAAATTGGACTGGAAAATAAATTAAATTAGAATAAGTTTATAGTTATGAAGTAATCATTGAAGCTATTCCGCACAATCACAACAAACATACGTATCATGTATGTTGTGATTGTGTGAAAGTTTTCGCAAAGGTTAAGAAATATACCTTATTTATAATATGTACATATAAATATGTTTAGTTAAAGGATGTTTAAAAATAGTTTTACCTTAAAAACCCAACTTTTCACTAAAATACGATTTTTCACCTAAAATACGATGTTTCACTTAAAATACGAATTTTCATTAAAAATCCGTTTTTATACCCTTCAGCTTCGTGAGAAGGGTATATATAAGTTTGTCATTCCGTTTGTAATTTCTACATTTTTCATTTCCGACCCTATAAAGTATATATATTCTGGATCCTTATAGATAGCGGAGTCGATTAAGCCATGTCCGTCTGTCTGTCTGTCTGTCTGTCTGTCTGTCTGTCTGTCTGTCTGTCTGTCTGTCTGTCTGTCTGTCTGTCTGTCTGTCTGTCTGTCTGTCCGTCTGTCTGTCTGTCTGTTGAAATCAGTTTTCTGAAGACCCCAGATATCTTCGGGATCCAAATCTTCAATAATTCGGTCAGACATGCTTTCGAGAATTTTGCTATTTAAAATCAGCAAAATCGGTCCACAAATGGCTTAGATATGAGGAAAAAACCAAGACAACCTCTATTTTTGACCTATTTTTTACCTATATCTGGATTACTAAGACATTAATATAGACAATATGGATATCTAATGATAGATATTTCAAAGACATTTGCAACGACGTATATAAGACCATAGTAAGTTGGACCTACAATGGGTCAAAATCGGGAAAAAAAATTTTGAACCCGAATTTTTTTTTAAAAAAAAAAAAAAATTTAAAAAACAAAAAAAAAAATTTTAAAATTTAAAAAAAAAAAATTTTTAAATTTAAAAAAAAAAAAATTTTAAATTTAAAAAAAAAAATTTTAAATTTAAAAAAAAAAAATTTTAAAATTTAAAAAAAAAAAATTTTAAATTTAAAAAAAAAAAAATAATTAAATTTAAAATAACAATCGAAAAATTTTTTTTTTCAAAAAATTCAAAAAACAACTGGAAAAAAAATTAAATTTTGTTTACCTAAAAATATTTAAAATTTTGAAGTATAATTTGGTGAAGGGTATATAAGATTCGGCACAGCCGAATATAGCACTCTTACTTGTTTTTTATTAAAATTACTATTTTTCATTAAAATTACGATTTTTGATTAAGAATTCGAATTTTCATTGAAAATACGATTTTCATTAAAATTCACTAAAGTATTGAAAATTTTTTTGGGTGAAAAGATTTTTAGTGAAAAAAAATTGGTTAAAACAAATTTTGTTGGAGAAAACAAAAAAAATTTTGGTGAAAAACAAATTAATTGTCGGTCCATTGGAAAAGTTTTTGAAGAGTCTATCATTCGATATACATATTGTCCATAATAATGACTCCAGGTATAGATCAATAATAGATAAAAAAATCGATATTCCCGAAATTAAATACCAACCGAACCGGGAGTATAGCGGATATATGGATGTATCAATCATGTATGTAAGTTATTAAGGGATATCGTAAAACTGATTTCAACAGACAGGCGGACATGGCTATATCGACTCCACTACCTGTAACTAAATGAAAAATGTAGAAATTCCAAACGGAATGACAAACTTATATATAACCTTAAAAATGTATCAATAATTAAGTAAATTGGAATCTACAGAAATAATACAATACGAAATAACAGCAAATGCGTTATCGCCTAAATGCCGTCACATAAATAATCCAAATTACCATGCTAAACCGGTCCGTATTTAAAAAGAAATATTCACCAAATTATACTTCAAAATACAAATTTTAAATATTTTTAGGTAAACAAAATTTTTTTTTTCCAAAGTTGTTTTTTTAATTTTTTGGAATTTTAAAAATTTTTTTTTTTCAATTTTTTAATTTTTAAAAAAATTTTAAATTTTTTTTGGTTTTTTAAATTTTTTATTTTTTGTTGAAAAAAAATTCGGGTTAAATTTTTTTTCCGATTTTGACCCATTGTAGGTCCGTCTAACTTACTATGGTCTTATATACGTCGTTGCAAAGGTCTTTGAAATATCTATCATTAGATATCCATATTGTCTATATTAATGACTTAGTAATCCAGATATAGGTTAAAAGTAGGTAAAAAATCTAGGTTGTCCTGGTTTTTTCCTCATATCTCAGCCATTTTGGACCGATTTTCAGAAAATTGATTTCAACAGACAGACAGACGGACATGGCTTAATCGACTCCGCTATCTATAAGGATCCAGAATATATATACTTTATAATTTCGGAAAATTATATTGTGGAAATTACAAACGGAATGACAAACTTATATATACCCTTTTCACGAAGGTGAAGGGTATAAAACTGATTTTCCACTTTGTATATAATGTTATTCTAATAAAGACTTCAATTTAATAACTCCTTTGTTATATAGTAATATGTTTTTGGATCAAAAGACCAAATAAATAAAGGAACTGTGACAAAACAAAAATACGATAGTTTTGACCTCTAACAAATTGAGGTCAGTGCTTATCCATTCAAATATCCATTTATACACTCACCTTTAAGTTTTCAAAAACTTGCTGTAAATCGGTTTGTTTTTCCTTAACAGCATTATAATGCTCTTTCATACTTTCGACATCAGTGGCGATAGCTTCGATTTTTGCCCCAAAATCGGCCACAATTTTTTCCTCTTTTTCATAACTTTTTTGAGCTTCTTGGGACGAACGATATTCGCTAAAGTTTTTCCACAACTCCTGCAAAGACTGTTGCAGTTCGGTGATTTTCAAAGACATCGATGTTTGATTTTTTATCAAACTTTTCGAAGTTTCATGCCAGGCCTGCAAAGTGTCGGGCAAAATTTGGCTAGCGGCAGAAACTATAAATCAACATGAATTGAATTAATGTAAAGAAATACAAACAAAGGAAATAAAATAAAATAAAGTACGCACCTTGTTCAACTTTTTGTCTATATTCATAGATCTGTTGTTGTAAATTGAAATTTAACCAATAGGTGAAGCCCACAAATATGGACAGAGTAATCACAAACAATAATATGCCATATAAACGAAATATCATTTGTTTATTATGGCCACAATGATGAGGAGGTTGTTTAATTTTAGGTTGCTGGTTGGTTGGTTGGTTCAAGAAACAAGGACAATGATTAGTTGTTAATTAAACGAATGTATTTTAAATAATTAATTCAAATAGGACTTACCCAAGTGTAATCTTCTTGGTCATCTGTCGAGGCATTATTTAATAGTTTATCCTGGGAGTAGACAGCTCCTCGACTATTGTTACAACGTCTTAAGGCTCCGCCACCACCACAACCTCCACCCCCGCCACCGCTGCCATTTCCACCGTTTTTATTATGACTTTGTGATAAAAGAGCATCTAAATCTCGACGCTTTCTCATTTTTTTAATGCCATAACGTAGTGGCACCGTAACATGATGACTAGAATCCATTTTAAACTAAATTTATATATTTATTTTATATGTATGTAGGTATAATTCAATAATTTAATTTTAAAAAAATATAACAATTACAACATAAAGGACTCGATTTTAAACGCTCCAAATTTCCTCCCTTCGCCACTAACAAACACTTTTCGCGTTTTATTATTTTATGTTTTTCTTCTTCTCGTCCGCCTTCCTTGCTTCTTTACAAGTGATGTAAAGTTATTTTTAACAAAAACATTATATTATTATTGATTTCTTTACTCTTTGGTCTCTGTGTATCGAATGCTTTGGGAGGTCTGTCGCAAAACAATAGAAAACTTAACTGAACTCGACTCAAATTGACTCTCAATCTCAACCCTTAATGAATGGTTGGTTGGTTAGTTGGTTGGGTGTCTTTTTTCATTTCACGACATTTCAACTTTCGACATTTCTTTACATGCATTTCAAGATTTTGCGCACTGGGTGCTACTTTTTTCATTTTCTACGTGTGTCTGTCCGTCCGTCCGTCGGTATGTCCCTCCATTCAAACATATTCAGTTTTCTTTTGTTTTGTTTACTACACGTTAAATTGACGTTTTAGTTTCATTTCTCACCGTTTGTTTGAAATTATTCGTTGTATCAAATTTGTCATTGAATTAAATATTATTTCCACAACAAAAACAAAAATAACAACAATAACATTATCAATTCATCCATTAACTCTTTTTATTTGAGTACAAAAGCATACAACAACAAATAACCTACACGACATTACAATAAATTCGCCTTACTAAAACATACATACGATTAATACAGTCATACATACATATGTATATCGTACTAGTACTGCTACTTCTCCTCCACTTGGAACCCTATACATTTGTACCTCGACACCCATTATCATTATTATTATTTTTAGTCGTTGCAAATGTATGGAACTGAGCATTAGCCTGAAAACATTGATAACGCAAATAATAATTGTAGAAGCAAATTATAATTATTTTTAACCTTCTTCAGGGGAATAAAGGGGTATCACGAGATTCATGCCCACATATGCACATACATACATCCATATGTACATACATATATTTGTATGTATATATTGGTTATACTGGAACACGATATAAAAATATTTATGTATATTTTCGCGCGAAAACCTAATTAAATCTAAAAAAATACATACAACATGTTAGAATGTATTATAAGAATAAACAATTAAATTTATCTTAATTTTGTATTTATTTCAAACAAGCACGTGTACAATTTTAAACTTTATTATCAAATATCATGCTCAAGTTCTTAAAACATAAACAGGTCATAAAGTTAAAATGTCCCAATTATGTATCTGACTAATATTTATTATATCTTATAATTTTAATGCGGAATTATCCCAACTAAAACTTCTATACCGCATATATGAAATATTTTGGGAAATTATTATTCAATAATAATGTTGTGTTACAGTGAAAATACACCTGAAAAATTACCTAGAGTAGCTTAAAGACCTTTCTAAATGCATCACAATTTTTTTCAAGAACAAAATTTCAGAAACTCTCTCTAATAGTATTAGACAAAAAACTGACTTTCAGACATCACATTTTGCAAAAATGCGAAAAAGCTGTAAAATGTGGGAGAGCTTTATTCCCACTACTAAACCGAAAATCTACGCTAAATTGTAAAAATAAGATCTTACTCTACAAAATGTGTATAAGACCAATTATGACATACGGATGCCAAGTCTGGTCAAAAATTTGTGCTAAAACGTATGTCAAAAAGATGCAGGTGATTCAAAATAAAAATCTTAAAATCATATTCAATTTACCTAGAAGATTCTCAACCAACAGACTCCATAGAAAGTATAACCAAGATAAGTTCGAAACAGTAATTTGTATTTAACACAACGATTTGAAGATCGAAACAGATCTTCAAATTATGATATTATAAGAAATTTATAATATTAACTTCTTCCTCAACTTCAGTAATGAAGTTGATAGAAGAGCTAATGAAAAAATTTCTTTAAATTTTCACTAGGTTTTCCCTATCTTTTTTCCTAAAATTGTAAACATATAATATTTTTAATTTAGTATATTTTTAAAATAAAATAAGTTTATATTTGTTGCAATACTTTTAAGTAATATCTCAAATAATGTAATTATATACAAATTTTAATATTTTTAATTGTAATGATGATAGTATAAAATAAATAAAAAAAAAAAAAAAAAAAAAAAAAACTCTCTCTAAACCATTATATTCCCAATAAGCATTTTTACTGGAATTCAAGTTGCAAGCAAGTGTAATTCAAGCCTTGAATTATAGTCAAGCAGTTGTATTACACTTTATTTCAATAACATTTTCCAGTAAAAAGGAAACATAAATTCAAGTCATAAGTTTTTTGTTTGAAAAATATTTAAATTGTTTAAAACATAATTACATTTGCATTCATATCTAATTCCAATAAAATGTTCTTATTGAGTTAAATCACTCATTGCAAATTAAATCATAGGCTTAATTCCTTAGTACTTCAAAAAGATTTCATTCAATCTATAAAGAATTCCTTTCTTATTGAACCATTAAATGTATTTTTATTCAAATTTAAAAGCCATTTCAAAACAATTTTATTGAATTTATAATTTAGTAAATTGGTCTGTTCAATAACAAAAAAACTATTACGAATTATTACAAATTTTCACACAAAAATTATAGTTTTTTGTTATTGAACAGACCAAATGTCTTTCAATTAATTTTGCAAATGAAATGTAAACGTAAACAAATCAAAAACAAATTGAATGAAAAAAAAATATTGTAATCAATAAGTTCATAGATTTGAATTAATAAAAATGAAATCATTCAAATTAATTCAACAATGAACAAATTCTTTTCAAATATAAGCTTTTAAATAAAGGATTACTGGCATTTGTGTCTCCGTTTGTAATTTCCATATTTTTAATTTGCGAACCCATGAAGTCTGTATGTTGAAATCAACTTTCCGTAGCCCCGGGAATCGCGAAAAATTTTTTGTGGGAAATTTTTTTTTAAATATTTTTTCTTTAAATAGATGATATTTACAATAGACCTTGACAATAAAGATTGTTGATGACGACCTTGGCAGGGTATAAAATGAAATCCTATCCTATCGTCCAAATTAAACAATTTACTTTCAAATTGTCGTTCTAATATGTGTGCTGAATGCCGCTCAGGGAACATCACTTATCTAATTGTGGCAAAGAGTTGACAATTTATCAATGTATTTTAATCAAATTTTATGACCTTTCTGGAACATTACATATTAAAATGACAAGTCCCCTTCAGAACTAAAACCGGCCCCATCAGCCCGTCCCTGGAACTAGTCAGTCAAACTTGTTTCAAATATTAAATCACAAAAATAATTTTCATTTCAATTTTTAAAAAAAAAAAATTTATATTTTTTAGTGAAAAAAATTTTACGCAAAAAATTTTTTTTCAAAATTTTTAAAAATAAATTTTATTTTTAAATTTTTTAATTAAAACAATATTATGATAAAAAAAATTTTTTGGTGAAAAAAATGCCGGTTAAACATATATTTTTCCCGATTTTGACCCATTGTGTGACATCATTGGAATTTGAAATATCTATAATTAGATATCCATATTGTCTATATGTATGACTTAGTAATTTAGATATAGAATTTTATCTATAAAAAATCAAGGTTGTCCTGGTTTTTTCCTATATCTCAGTCATTGTGGTCCGATTTTCTCGATTTTAAATGGCAACCGAACCGGGCCTATAGCGGATATATGAGTGCATGAATCATAATGTAAATTATTTGGGGGCTATGGAAAGTTGACTCTATATCGACTCTACTTTATGGGGTCGCATATGCCCTTATCTATTACTCATGATGACGAGCGGCATAAAAACGATAATTTGATAATTTCACACAAAAAACTAATTTCACAACAAAGAACTTTTATTTCATAAAAACGTATACGTTTTTAAATGTTAGAAATAATTATAAATATAAAAGGAGAAAAATGTATACATCATTCGCATGAAACTAAGTTTGCACAATGTTTATTCTAGATTAACAAAAATTAAATTTTCAAAAAATGTTTAAAAAACACAGACCATACAACTTAAATAAAACTTAAGTTTGTTGTTGCAGTATTTGAGAATTAAAAATATAAAAAACAATTTAAAATAGTTATTTGGTTTTCACTTATAAGCATAATTTGCTTTTTTTTAATTGTGTACATACTAATATACGTGTATTTATTCAACAGGTATTAGCAACTTCTTTTAACATATAAACAAAATTCTTGGAAAAACCCCTTCTATATTCTTTAATTTTTATATTATCTTTTAGTATAGACTCTTTGTTAATTAAATATCTTATTGTAAGACAAACCATTGTTATATGTATATTTATTTATTAAATAAACTATTTTATTTTTATTTAAACTTTTTCTTGTGGTTTTTGCCGTCTTAATAAATACTTTATCGCGTTATTATTAATAAATGATTTATTCGCTTGATAATAATAAAATGTTAGATTTCATACTCACATACCCCGACCAACTTGAGACCTCAGTCACAAACGTACATTAACAGACGAACCATAATAACAGTATTTGTTTATCTACTACATAGACTGGGAGGAACAATTTACAGTTTTCAGTTGTTTTCTTTTCGTTATTTCGTATTTTATTGTTTTCGCATTTCTCAAATGTGCCAATTCATGGAATTTATTATTTAATTTTCTTTCATCATATAAAATTTAAATTACATTAACAAAACAATGCTATTGGTGGTGGTGATTTGCTTAAGTTGTTAGGGAAATCATTTAGCTAATTGATAAACACCACCAGAATATATCAGCTTGTGGTCGCGTACTTTACGCTGTAGAAAATCTTTAAGATCGTCTTGAGTGAATTCAATGCCCAAGCCGTTAGAGGCAAATAGTTTTAGCATTTGATGTATACGTTCTATGGGCAAGGAGTCCAAATTGGTGAGCATACCAACGATATAGGACCAAAATACCTAAACAAATGTGAAAAATTAATAAATTATAATTTTTTTTTATATCGTGACAATTGCTAAAAACATACTTGTAACTCCTCTTCTCTTTGATCACTGGCACTTGCCATGGCCGATTCATTATCATCGTCTTCTGCTATAATTTCATTTATGGGCAACTTCTCCAATTGCGATTTGGGCAAATCTTCTTCGATTAATTTGAAAATACCAGGCTGAGATTCAACTAAAATTCCATGAGATTGCCAAAAGGCCATACGTCTTCTTAGCACAGATGGTGGTATTTTAACCAAAGAACTTAAATCATCCAATGACCATTCATCTAAAATAATTTTTTATAGTTGGCACTGTGATAAGTTTCTTTCTTTAATTCTTTCACAAAAATTAACTTATAGTTACTCGCCGATATGTTGCAGATTATCATAACATTTTTTTCGACTTTATTTTAAAACCTTAATTTTTAGTGTCCGATCATTTAAAACAAAACATTATTTATTATTACTGAATGTACTTACTTTTATTTTGAAAATGATATAATATAACTGCCTGTGTGGGTGCTACAGTCATATCCAATACCCTGTCTCCCAGTTCAATAGAAATGTTAACTTTGCCCGTAACAGTGCGCCAATTTAAAGTGCGATTACCCTTATACTCTTCATAGGTTTTTGTGTATTTTTGAAATTCGTTAGCTATTTCTTCAGGTAATTCTACACTTTCTTTGTTGAAGGATGGCCAAAATTGAGCTGATATTATCAACGATGATATATCAAATTCTTTATCTAAAAAATTAACATAATTCACCACTTCAATGCAATTGTATGTTCCAGAAAATGTGCAACAACTACTTACTCTGCACATATTTATAATCACTGTGAATGGTAGCATTGATACGTTTCGAATCGGCAATATCTTTAAGCATAACTTCGCAATTATGCAGTAAAGATTCACCAAATCTTAGTTTTAACAGTTCTAGATTTCTGATTTCCTTTTCGGGATTAAATTCTAGCTGAGTCAACAAACGATCCGCCAATAAATTGCGGTATTCGCTCATAAACAGCTCTTTACTGCCATAAATATCCACAACCATTGATATAATATCAGCCGAACGTGAAGTTTTCACAGTACGCATTTGCAGACTGGATGCCTCTAGTCCAAACGGATCTGGCTGCCAATTCTCCCAATTGTTAAGTTCATCATTAACATTGCCGCCAGCTGCTTCCTTAACAGTATCGCCTTTGGCCAATTCTTCAGATAAATCTGTGGGACCCTCTTCCGTAAGACTGGTCACTACACACCTAACGGTATCAGTACGTTTTCTCAAGTACTCTTTAATGGGAGCCGTAACAGTTTCCAATATAACGCCGCTGTTATCTAAATAACGTATGGCCTTAATGGCGGCTACATAACCCGTCAAAATGTCCATGGTATTTACTCCGGGATGCAAAATACGAGCCTCCAAAGAAGTCTTCAAAGTATTAATGATTTGGCGACGCAAATTTATTTTTTCCATGCAAATCTTAAGATCTTCTATGGCAGGTATAGAATCAGGAAAATCTGTTAAGAAAAAAAAAACGTTGTAATATTTCAAGACCTTTAAATTACTTCAACTTACCTATAATAATACTAAAGAATTGATTAATAACACTAAGAGCAAAATTCTCATAGACATAAAATGTCAATTTGACCTTTAAACTTTGTATTACATCTGCATTTTTGCCACCAGTCTCAGAATCTGTATCCATTTCATCATCATTTGGACTAGAATGGAATATTTGCATTAACCATTTTATGACCACTTCATCTAGCCACTACAATTAGAGAAGAAAATCCATGACTCTTATATTTATTTTTTTTTTTTTAATTTTTTATCAACTATTTACCGTTAGCAGAATTTTCAAGTGAGATCTGTCGAAAACACCAAGACATGTGTTCTTAATATGCTCTTTTATTCTGATCTGCACCAAAAATGTCATCGATTGTCCAGCCAGACGATCTAATAACTCCAAATCTAACAACTTCTGATTAACCTCATTTATGGTCTGTAACAGAGTTAGACACTGGCATTTCTCCAGTTCCTGATTGCAACCCTTACAGGACAAGCCACTTTCATCTAATTCTTCGACGTCTGAATAAAAAAGTTGCATTCGTAATATGAGTTTAACGATTTATACGTATGTATAAACTAGATTTTAAAAGAATTTTCGCCCATTGTTGATTAACAATGAAATAACATTCATTTGATTATAGTCTATGTTAATAACTTAGATATCCAACATATAAGCAAAAAAAATATTAAATTTAATAAATAACATTTGCGACCCCATAAATTATATATATTCTGGATCATTATAGATAGTGGAGTCAATATAACCATGTTCGTCTGTTTATTGGAATCAGCTTTCCGAAATCCCTTAATAACTTACATACATATATGATTGATACATCAATATATCCGCTATACTCCCGGTTCGGTTCGGTTGCTATTTAAATTCGGGAATATCGGGCCACAAATGACTGAGATATACGCAAAAAAACACGACTTCCTCGATTTTTTATCTATTGTTGATCTATATCTGGAGTCATCAATGGTAAAAATAGTATTTTTCATCCAAAGTCGTATTTTTAATGAAAAGTCGTATTTTAAATTTCCCTAATAATCAATGAAAAAAAGGAACAATTTTAGAAGAGTGATGGCCAGTAGCTTCCCTGTAGTCATCCTAGAACCATATGTCTTCATGTCAACACTCTTTCTCTATCGACAATTGCATATGTTAGAGACAACAGTTCTAGTGTATTTCTGGTGACCTTGTTTGGTTTTTTTTATTATGCTGTGCAGTCAATAGATATAGAAAATAACTACCTAGTCTGTAGTAATACAGTCTACTGGTGAATTTTCAATGTCAATAGAAGATTACATTGGATGGGGTACATCAGGTCAATGTCACTAGTAAATCACTACAAATTCACTATTGCCATTCCCTGCAGGGTTTTTTCGCTCACACTGTAATGTAACTATGTAGAGCTACTTTCGCCAGAAAGCTGTTGTTGTCTGTTGATATAAATCTGATAGGATTTATATCAATGAAATGTTGATATAAATCTGATAGGATTTATATCAATTGGTCAAAACCACCTTTTTGCGATAATTGTAAAATATGTTCACATCTTACCTTGACTTCCACTGGTACTTTGATGTAAATTAAAGAAAACCCTAAAGGAAACACTGTAGAAAGAGAATACCACATTATTAAAATGTGTAGTCAATTGAGCCAGCAACGATGCCCGCAATAGTTCATTCAACTTTTCTATTGACTTTTTATGATCCAATTTTCGTATTGCATCTAATCTCTCTAAGCTGGTCTTGATGAATTGATAGAAAGCATCTAGATTTTTAACTGCATTAACAAAATTTGTAAATAATTTGTACTGCAGTTGAACGTCTTCAGAAGATTCTCCATCACGGTAGAATTTTGTAATAGCTTGATTGTGATTGAGGCAAGACCAAAATTTTACCGATAATTTGCTGCGCACAAAAGTTCCAATTTCCATCCATAGGATTTCATATATATAATCCAATGTGCTGACATCCTCAAGAGCCAAGTCAGTGGAGTCCAACTGAAAAATAATGGTGTATAACTAAATTGTCCACAATATATAATCCCCTCTAAAGTACTAACACATTCTTTAAGTATAGGACAGGTTTCACTGAAATCCGACCACACAATTTCCATTTTATTGGAAAAGAAAATCGCACTTTGCAAATGCCGGCACAAGAAATGTAAACAAATTGTTTGTGTTAAAAAAACAATAAAACAGGCTGATTCAAATATCATATAATATCATTTTAAATGGACAACAAGGTGTTACATAATAATTTTAAAATAGAATTGTAGAACAGTCAGTGCAATGCGAATTCTTACAAGGTGAATGCACAATTACTTTTGTTATTCAGTTTTTGGTTCTAGCGTCTGTCAAAACTTGTTTTTATATTTCAATATCTACATAGTCTATGCTTATAAACAAAATATTTATTCTTTACATAAATAAGTTAAGCTATTCAATTATCTACACCATATTAAGTTTTAATTTCTCATTTCTGTTGTTTGACATTTGGTAAGACCAAGGTTGCTTTTGTAGAACTGCCACCATCTTGTATGAATTCCCCTCAAAACAGTGGTGCAAGAAATTAAATTATTATGTATTCTTATTAATATTTATGACTCAACAAATGTTTGTCTGGAAATAAAAATAGATCGTTTGTTTTATTTCAGTGCTTTTTTATTATATTTATTGACTAAAATTAAAATATTTTCTATAAATAAATCTTAAAATTAACCATGTGTGTATTAGTAATTCCTTAAAAAATATATTCAATTTTATCAGTGTTTTCTAATTTTCTTTTATATACAGTAAATTCACCAACCAATTTTAAAACGAAAATGATTTTAAAAAGATTTAAGTAAAACATTAACAGAATTTTATAATTATATTTGTTGTAATAATGATAAAAATAAAGGAAAATACTATTAAAAATAATGTTTGTTTCCCATTTTGCAAAATCGTTTCTTTCTGCGTTTCTTTTTTTGGTGTGGTTTTTTGGATTCAATATTATTAGAGGTTTTTTCCTTCGATTCCATAATCTCGGCCGAAACAGAATTTGTAACAGCTTCAGTTTGATGTTGTTCATTGTCGTCATCATTGTTGTAGAGGTTGGCAAATCGTTTTTCATAAATTTTTTGACGATGTTCTCTTTGCAATATGGGATTTATTGTTAAGGCGGCTCGTTGTATTCTCAATTTAAAGCGTTCGCGATCACGTGCATACATTTCCCATTCACCTTTACGTGCAGCGCGGTAAGCATAAGTCCAAGTATGCATAACATGTACTGTGGGTTTGGTATTGAAGCGTACCTGTGAATTTGAATAAAACAATTAAATTAATTACATACATTTGACCTTGATATATTAATTTGCTTTAGTTTATATATATACTTGAAGAATAGTACAATTTACTTTAAAATAATACAATTTTGTTACTTTATTTTAATGACAATGCATTAATTTTATACGTTATGAAATTGTTTTTCTGATTACATATTTAATCAATGATAAAAATAAGGGGGTCTTCCAAAATAAATTCCTAATTAAATTATCTAAAAAGCGGAATTTAACATTAGTTGACCTTGAAATTGTGGTTCATAATTTGTTTTTTTTTTTTATTTAAAAGTATAAAATCTATTTTAAGATTTAAAGAAAATAGACAACCAAATATATGTCGACAATTTTATCAACTCAATGTCCTATACCATATGGTGTACAATCTTTTTTCCGAATTTGTATTAAATGATAAAGCAAGTTATGTTCCCTAAGTAGGTACCTATACATTTTTGTTAATAAATATAACAAAATGTTTATTTTTCCATTAGTCATGCAACATATGGATTGATATTCACCATGTTAAATATATTATTTACTTTATATGTATATAGAATGCTACATAATATATATTTTATGTTTTAAGATTATTTACCTTTTTCTTTTTATCACAGTTTAATTTTGGTGCAGGTTCAATCGGGCATTCATATGAGAAATCGACTACATCATTATCATCATCAAGATCTTCATCATAATAATCATCTTCGTAATCCTCCTCGTCGTCATCATCATCGTCGTCGTCGTTATCGTCATCATTATCGCTATCATCTCTGTAGGCAAACTCTATAAAGCTATCGTCGTCATGTTCATTGTTTGTGACACCGAAAAATCCTGCCATGGCTAGAATGTTATCACACAAGTCGGAAATTTGATGATGTACAGAACCATTAATGGTGGTACACATCCTATACACTTGTGTATCCGCACCCACGTCTAATGACGGTGGAACGGCCAAACCTGCCAAGCAGGAAGCAGCATCATAGTTGAATGCTTCATTCTTCAAGCCCATTGATGAACAAAATGTTTCACTGTTAAAAAAATTATTTGGGCAAGACCCGTTTGTCAATTTTGTCGATGTTGCTGTTGGTTTCTTATCAACCGGCATATCGCCCAGGTCTACAGCAATTCTACAAAATGAGGGCTTTGAATATATGATACTATTCACAACCACGGCCTCCATAGGAGGCTTAACGACTGATTTGTTGCTGGCAGCTGCCGCAGCAACTGCCGCTGTTCTAAGATCCGCTGTCAATGTAGACATTGGGGACGATGAACTGGATGTGCTGGAATCTAAAGTTGATGAAAAGTTTTTATTTATGTTTTTTAGGAGGCAGGTATTGAGCTGTCTTTGTTTTGTTTGTTGTGGTGTTTTCTGGTAATTGCAAATCATATGGCCAATAGTATATGATGCCAATTTAGTCGGGAATTGTTTTTAAATGGATCTAAACGGAGTCTTCTTAAATCAATGTTTAATAAAGAAGAACGTAAAACTCTCAAGTGGCGTTGCTGACGTTTGTGTTTTTTAAACCAGGAAATAGAGGGGGAAATATCGTTTCTAACGTTATTGGGATAAGAATTGTCTTCTTCGTTCACAATAGATTCATTCAATAAAAAATGCTTGTAATCTGCCAAAACTTGCAAGGATTCATAATCATTTTGTTTGACTTGTTGTTGTTGTAATTGGTTTCTTGTAGTTGTAGTAATAATATCAGCGGCAACAGCAGCAGTAGTATTTTTGTTATTTGTTGTTTTGGTTTTAATAGTCCCACATACTGGTAGGGGGCTGAAATGGCAGCGGAGTTGCTCCATGTTGTTCATTCCGTTTGCATTGAATTGTACATCGTAATTATTGGCAACAAATAACATTGGTTTTGCAAAGTTAATTAGAAAAAACTCTTTATCGATATTATTGTAATGATTATTACTATTGTGCTGTTTTTGTTGTATAAAACAGAGAAAAACTCCTCGTTAATGGAAAATTTGATGATGAAAGCAACAGTCGGACGATTGCAATATGTTAGCTTGTTGTTGTTTTTGATATTTTCCTTTTTGTTTTTCTTTATGTGTCTTTGTTATCAAGAAAAAAGTAAAATATATATTTTTCTGTTTCTGTTTCTTTTTTGCTTTTGTTTTTTAAATGAAATGACAAATTCTCTTTGCCCCTCTTCAAAATGTTCTCTTCAACAGTTTCAGTTCAGTTGAACTGTTTCGTTTGATTATTTATTTTTAATACCACAAGCACTGACTGACAACACTAATTTGTTTGTGTGTGTGTTGTATTTATTTTCGTATCTTTGAATGTGTGCGCAGGGTAATTTTTTTACTTTTTCTTTTCAACTGGTTTTCAAGTTGTCTAATGTCGACGTGATCTTTGTAGTAGGTATTATTTTTTCCTATATTATTATTTTGCAAAATAACGAACGTATTGTAATTGCTCAAGGACACCACTCGTTATATTTTCTGATTAATGTTCATTTGTTAATTTTCATAACAATTTCTTGGTTTCACTCATTTGTTTAACATTTATTCTATTATATTCACTGTTTAAAGTTCTTTTTCTTGCTATTTTTTAGAATTGATGATTAATATTGCTCGGAATATAAATTTTATACGTACTTTCTGGTTCAACTTTTTTTTAAAATGAAATATTTGTCAATTAGTGATGTACAAATACTCAGTAGTTGTCAAATAATTGAGAAAAAAAACAAATATACAGAGCTGTATTTGTTAATTATTTTCGAACATCTAGAAACAAACAACAAGGCGAAATGACACATTACAAAATGAAATGGAACATACAGGGTGGTTCGAAACGAAAATGTAAGGTTGCTACGGCTGACATCAGCAAACTTATTTTTTTTATATGAAGTTTATAAGAGCTAAATTTGGGTGGTCATGAGCCAACTAGTCCCCATAAGAAATACACGGTGTGTGTGTTGATGTCATCCGGAGAGTGGCCGGAGTATATAGAAGTTATGATAAAGTGGACAGCACTTTATTTCAAAATACAATAAAGTAACGACGCGCGTATCTCTATTTAAAAAAATTAAAACCAGTAGCAGTTGCAAGAAATAAATATCCAAAGATAATTAAAAATTTCAAATGACCCAGAACTCTAAAACCATAAAAAATTGTCAATTTCAATAGTGCTGATCAAAATTTGATTTTTATAGACAAGCTTTAAAATATTGTATTGTGTATTAGAAAATAGTATTAATAAGCCTTTTTGAAAAATGTTCACAATTTTGTTCAATTTTGACAACACATTTTTCTAACGGCAAAATATTGTATTTATACCTGATTTTTACTTTAATAACGTAATTAATATTTTATTGAGGATTTTTGTATAATAAAATTGATTTTAACTCTTTAGTGTACTTCTGATTTATTATTAAATTTAAAAAATAACTTGAACGATTCAGTTTATTTAGTTCTGAAAAACATTAAAGTTAGCACCATTCATATTGAATGTGTTTTTCGTTATTTTAGATGTTGAGTGTCATTTTAACCCCAAGTGCCATTTAGGGTTAATTTCCATTTTAGTGTCGTTACTATAAATACTAGACTTCATGTTATATTTTATATCAATTCGGCCCAAAAATATATAACATTTCGCTATCTTTCCATTAGAAATTCCAAATATTGAAAAAATTTACCTTTGACCTTCACGATTTAAGGGTTAACGTTTTCCGATTTTAGTAAAATTTCAGACTATATTTAAAATTACCTGGACTATAATATTCTGAATAGCTTTTATTTAAAAATCATAACAGTAAGAAAATTCGACTCATTCGGCAAAATATGGCCAAAAAATTAGTTTTTCTCGAAAATCGCAAAATTTAAATCGCAGGTACGGAAAAACTATGCGAGGTTTTATCATTCTTTTTTCATATTTTTATTCCCTATTATGTTCTCAATAAATCCCAATGTAATGGTCAAAAAATTCTCAAATTTGTTTAATAAAATTTTTAAAAATTTTAAAATGGAGTTTTGAAACTGCCGTTAAAAAATTTTATTTTTTTGGTTATAAGTACTCATATACAAGTAAATATGGACATATTTTAAGTAAAAATAAGCTTTTATTTTAATATTTTTCAAAATATGTTAATTTTGTTCCTACATTTTTTGTTCTAGTGGCATGAGATACGTTAATGTCCTGGGGAATTTTTAATAACTTTAAAATTTTTTAACCAATTTTATATATCACATTATAACGACAACTACGTACACGGTCTAAATTCGCAATTTAATTTTTTTGGAGCACTCTAATGTGTTTGTATGAGAATATTTCAAAAACCTTACCCAAGATGGACGACAATGGACCAACTTTGGGGTAAATATTTTTAACTCGTCTTTTTGAACAAATCTTGAGAAAACTTATTATATTTGTACTGTATATCCCAGTCATTAAGCTTTAATTTATATTAGCAGATTTTTCACACAAATCGGGGTCATAAAAGAGCAGTATTTTCTTTCATAAATAGGTACTGTTTTTTTCTTTTCAAGCGAAAGGTAATTAAGATTCGCCACATTTGAGTTGGTATAAGTATATGAAGTTTGAATGTTCTGTGCTTTTTAAATATGTAGAATTTTACCAATGGGGGAAGAACTAATTTTAAATTTGGATTGAGTAGGTATTTTACATTACATTATTTCAAATTTATTTTTTAGATTTTAAAAATTAATTACGACATTCAGAGTTGTTTTCAAGATTTATTTTGAACCATAGATAAATTGACATAGATCGGAATACCTCGTGTCAAAGACCTAACTCAGTTGGCAAAACCCTAAGTGGTGAGAATGTATTAATAAAAAAGCTATGTGAAAAAAACAACACTCAATCAATACACATATGTATTTGATTGAGTTTTTTTCTAGTTTCCGGTCTTGGAGCGGAACCCTAAACTGGTTAAAATACTCATGTATTCTTACATCAAAAAATTTCAATTTTAAGAAAAACTATTCTGTTACTGGAAGAAAAAAATCGAAAATGAGCAAGAACCTTTTATTATTAAATAACAAAGTAGTTTAATAGTAATATTTAATATTATTTATTTAATTACTGATCTTTCAGATTTCATTCTTTAAATTTTGAAACAAAATCTGAAGACGTACATATGTATGTATGAATATTGTATATTGAACCTAGTCGCACATACAAAATTCATTTATCAGTTTGAAAATTAAAAAAAAAAATCATATTTTGCGCAAATTATTAATAATATTATATTCTATTTGATAAGTATACAACGAGTTCACAAAAGGCTATCACATTCACCACTTCGTGCTCATATTCATCCATGCAAACAAGTACAAAAAAGTGTGTTTCAAGTAAAATTAAGTTAAAGATTAAATATTTTCTTATTAATTTACAGAAAAAAGTACAAGATTCTACGTACTGAATATTAATTTTATTGAAATATATGTAGGAATCAGAGCTGTAAATGAATCATTAATTTTTTAATTAATTCGCGAATCATTCACACAAAAAAATTAATTGAATGAAATTTGAATCAATTTAAATGAATTTGGTAAAAATGAATTGCAATTCGTTTTAAATTCATTTGAATTCAATTGATTTTGAATTAATTCAAATGAATTAGAAAAAAGTATTAGCAATTCATTTCCATTCAAATTATTGAAATTTGAATTGATTTTGTAAGTAAATCTACAGTAAGCATCACTGTCGCTTTGTCATTCAACTAATTTTTTATGTAAAAGACAGCAAGCATTACATGCATTGTTATTTTTCCTGATTTTTGATTATTTGTGGAAAATAGTTTAATTTTTTTGAAATAAATATAACATAACATAAAAATTAGCAAAAAGTTTGTCATTGGGTGGTCGTGGGTCACAAAATTTCAAAAATTATTAATTGCTTCTTGAATATTAAATGTGTTTTGTCGTTCAGCGTATTTCAAAATAACAATCAGTTATTCTTGAGGAAACAAACACCAAACACCATGTTTTCATTGATCAAGGCTTTTCAATTTTTGTACTGAATATTTTCATTTTGGTAGGAGAAATTTTTCGTTCCCCCTAAAATTCAAAATCAATTCAATTCAAATGAATTGTAAATGAATTACCTACTATTTCTTTTTTCTAATTCATTTGAATCAATTCAAATGAATTGCAACTCATTTCTGCCTGATTCGTTTGAATTGATTCAAATTTCATTCAATTAATTTTTTCAATTCAATGAATTAATTCAAAATTTAGCTAATTCATAATGAATTAAAATCAAAAAAGAATGATTCATTTACCGCTCTGGTAGGAATCTACAAAGAAGCAAACACAAAATCTAGAAATTTGTATATAAATATTTACAAAAACACCCAAGTAGACTTTATTTTGTTGTTAATTGTAATAAATAACGGTACTGATAACAAGAATCCCTCAATATAAAACAGCAACAATAACAACAAAAACAAAAACCAACAATGGCAGAATTAGCAGAAACAATGACAACAGCAACAACAACAAACATGAAAAGTTCAATAACTTGACTACAGTCAATTTTAATTCAATTGTAGCAACAATTAAAATTATAACTAACAGAAATATAATTAAGAAGCACCAAATACACAATTGTTCCAAAAAAATAAAAAAAAACTAATAAACTATAATAATATGTATGTAGTTTGTGCAAAATGTCTGATAAGAGAAATCCCTCAAAACAACAACAACACAATCACACTTTCACATCGCATTTGACAATCGCCTTGTTGTAGTAGGCTTCGTAGCGAAGAAAGAGTATCATAAAAGTCCAAACACCACAAACCTCAAGAAAAATTAACCATTATCTACCAAATGTACTATATATTGATACATAAATATGAATATACATACTTAAGTATATAGTCAAACACATATGTTTGTATGTTTGTGTGTACATATTGGAACAATGTTTTTATAGATCCCCCAAAGAAAGACGAATCAGCTGAACAATAACAAAAACAAGTACAAGTACAGAGAACGATTAAAAATTAAGGAATTAAACAAGAAGTGCTCAATAAAAATTTATTTAAATACAAGAACCAAAACCAACCAACTCACACAAAGTAATAATGAACTGTAAATATTGTACAAGTATGAATTTCATGGAACACACTGAGAATAAATTGAAGCTTATTGAAATGAACGAGCTGGACTTTGAAGAAAAGCTCCGAGATTACCCTTACCTCTAAAATACCACTACATATGTATATAGTCGTAAATACCGTTACCGCCATTCTATAAAATTTTTTTATGAAATTTCCATTTTTCTATTTTAATAACACTGTCTAACAGCATTTTTGGAACAGAATAGCGACTAGGGTGATCGATTCTTTGACATTTTTTATAAACCGGTTTTCGGTTTCTTCGAATAATTGCAACTTAATATAAACCGGTTTCGGTTTCTTAATAATAACCGGTTAACCGGTTTTTTGGCAAAATATTAAAACGCATAGAAATAAGAAGAAAAAAAGTTTTATTTATTAAAATAATAGTTATTAAAACAAAAACAGATCATGGAAAAACATAACGAAACAAAAAAGAAATCATATAATTATGATAAAACATGTATTCTAATAACAAAAAATAAGCCATTAATTCTAATTTTGATTACTTTTTTAACCTTCACAAGGTCTTCGGGTCAAATTTTACCCATTTTGAAATTAATATTGAATTTTTTCTAAAAGTGGGTGATATTTTGTGATTTTTATTTAATTTTAAATGACAACAACTACGTAGTTGTTAGGTTTTTAGAAAAACAAATTGGCAAAAAATTATCTATACAATTTTTTGCACTTAAGGTCTTTTGGGTCATATTTGACCTGGAGCAAAAATCTTGAACTTGTTACGCACAATTAAGTTAAATGTTTCAGAGCTTTGGTAGCACTAATATGTATCTGTCTCTTTTCTTCATACCTGCTGAACATTATACTTGTATGAAAACTGCGATACCCCGGTTAGATACCAAAGCTATGTTTTTCTTATTCTTCATAAGGTCTTCGGGTCAAATTTGACCCATTTTGAAGTTTTTCAAAAAGTGAGTGGTTGATATTTTTGATATTTTATGCCATTTATTTAATTTCAAATGTCAAAAACTACGTTAGGTTTTAAAAAATCATACAGTGCACTCGTGATAATATGAACGAATTAACTTTTGCAAGATTGTTCATATTTGTGAATGGCATCTAATTCCCATCTACAGCTAGGGAAGTCCAAAAATTATTAAGCTGTTGTATTAGAAATTAACCTTGTTGATTTAAATTTCAACTCTGTGTAGATAGATAAAATACATTAAACAAAAAAAAACAAAAATAAGCGATTCATATTTTAAAAAGCTGTAAAATATGATCAGCTTAGTTCACTAAGTTCATATTTTAGAGTACCCTATGAAAGTAAAAAGTGTTCATATTTTGGGGTGTTCATATTATCGCGAGTGCACTGTACTTTCAATGTTTTAAAAA
This sequence comes from Calliphora vicina, assembly GCF_958450345.1. Lineage (NCBI taxonomy): Eukaryota > Metazoa > Arthropoda > Insecta > Diptera > Calliphoridae > Calliphora > Calliphora vicina. Next base: position 109,165,129 of record NC_088784.1, read on the forward strand.
TGCAATAAATTAAGTACCAAGAACCATATTTTTTTCAAAAAAGTACAAATGTACTAATTTGATCATCCTTGCTTTGTACAGACATACATATAAACAAGTATTTTTAATCAACAAATATTATTAAAAGATAAAAGGAAATGTGTGCAGAAATAAAAAACAAAGAAATTCATTTTAACTTTCTCTCACTCTCTGTCGGTCTTTTATTCTTTATCATGGATTGATTATCTTGGTGGATGATAATATGTTTCGAATGATATTGTATTTGTGTAAAAATAAAATGTCTTTATGGTCAACAAAAGCATTTAATTTTCTGTCTCTTTGCTCGATCTCTCGCTGTGAACATGTAACGACTACAATTTCTGACAGTGTACAGATAAGGCTTTTGTTGTTCGTAGTGATTTCTGAAATAAATATAAATAAAATAATAATAAATATATTATATAGTAAAATGTATGAAAAACACATAAGTTTTTACTAGTAGAAGAAAATATATTGTTCAAGTATTTTATATTAAAATCATCATACATATTGTTTTGTTTTTATTTTCATTATATTTCGTACATGTATGTTGTTTTTAATATTATTTGTGTGATTATTATGATGATCTTTAGAATTAATATTTTATTTTTTTCATATTTCACCCATTGCCTGCCTACTAGAACCGATATGGTAAAAATTATTAAGTTGTCAGTCAGTTGCCGTTACCTTATCGCAGAGTTCGTACCTCTTCTAAATACAAAATGTTCTAATTGAACTTGAATGAAATAATAATAATTCATATTTTAAATATCTACAACAATTGAATGGAAAATTAATAACGGAGTGTCTGAAAAGTGCAAATAAATATCCTTAAATGTGATTTAAAACAAACATAAAATATATGTATATATATTCAAATTAAACCTACAACAAAGTGAAAACTTTAAATATTTTAAAAATCATTTAATGTTTTAAATTAATAACGATAATTAAAATGTATGTAATTGAAGTGGGTGTAAGGAAATTACACAATTATTCTCTTTGTTTAAATGTTTAGCAACAAAAGCCACATACAAAATTATTGTATTTTAAAACGTGTGATATTTTTTTTATTTGAAATAATTTCTTAATAAAAATGTCAAAGTTTCAATTCAATTATAATTTTTTTATTAATTAAATATAATTCAAAATTCTGGGAAGTGTATTTATTAGAGCTCATCTAAATTGAAAAGTTTAATATGAAATTAATAAAAAGTTCTTATCGTGATTCAAAATAAAAAATAATAAAAAAGCGCCAATAAATATTAAGAAATTTGGTTAGAAAAAACCCAAACCATAAAATACCTATTAAATGTTATCAATGTGAGCCAAAAAAAATTTTCAATAATCTGAAAATAATCGTTAAAACATTTCAATTTTAGTTGTTTATAAAGATGAACTTTTAAAAAATTTTAACAGCTCAAAGGACTAAAATATTAAAATTTTGAAAAATTTTAAACAAGGACTATTTAATTAAGTGAAAAATTTAAAAACATTAATAAATTCATTACAAACTATGTAACAAGTGATATACATATTTTCGAATAAATGACTTTTGAAAAATTTGGTTATATGTGTCAAAACTTGTGAAATTATATCGAAATATTAGTTTAGTTATTAGCCCAATACAATAATTAAAAATAAATGCGCAAAAAAAATACAATACTGATAAAATGTGATGTTTTATTCGAACATTTTCTGTTTGGAATTCACCAGAGACAATTTTGTTCCTATTGCAATAAACTTTGGACTTTTGTACGAGCATTATCTGCACATTTTTTTTTAACGATTATTATTTTTTTTTTGTTTAACATCATTATTATTTGTGCATATCGTCAAATAAAATGCAAAAGAAAGCAATAAACATAATTTTAATAAAAATGTCAGATGAAAGTGTTTAACAATAACGTGTCGGTTGTCAAATTTAATTTTTTTATGTTTTGAACTTTGTCAATCAAATATTCGAATTTGATTTTGTTTACTGTTATTTTGTTTTGCATTTTAGCTGACGCTATATTTTTATATACAAATAAAGTTTTGAAATATACTTAGTTACTTATTAGAAATTATTTAAATACTGTGAAGTGCAAATACTTAGTTGTGTGATGGAAACTTCCATTGACATTTTAAATGAAACTTTTAAATACATATTGGAAAATTTAATCTGGACAGTGTTAAAAAACAGTCGATTCATTAGTGTTTACAGTTTAAAACTGTTTAGTTAAATAACAGAAGTTTAAAAAGTGAATTTTAAAAATTTAAAATAAATAATTTTGTTATAAAGTGAATATTAATTATATGTATTATCAATTGTGAAGAAATAAAAACCACGTGGTGAATTTCCCTAAGAACTGTTTATTTTACCATAAAATCAACTTCCGCAAAAATATTATAATAAGCATATATTATTCCATGTATGTAAATAGGCCTTACTTACACATAGGCAACTTTAACTGCTGAAATTCAAAAGTTTGTGTTAGGGATCCTAATTTCCCAGCCTTTTTGCATTCCCGGAAATATTAAAAATATCTGTTCCTTCTCGGGAAAATTTTTCAAATAAATCTGTAAAATTCAGCTCCGACTAAATTAAATCCCGAAAAAATGCGTAATTCTTTTCGAAAGATAACTTTTTCAAATCAGAATGTATATAAACCAATTTAAACCATTATGATTGTCATTATTTTCTCTAAATATGTATGTGTAAAATTTTAATGTTAAACATCGTAATAATTCCTTTGAAAACCTAACCCCTGCTCAAAACTAAGGTTGATCGATTAATCAAACATCCAGATTAATTAAATTTCTGATAAATAAATTATTCGAATAATTAATTAATCAGAAATTGGAATAATTTAAAAAAAAAAATAATTTTAATTTTGTGTAAACTTTGTTTAAAAATATTAAAATTTGAAAAATCAAAATTCAAATAAATTGTTTAATCAAAGTATTGCTTAATCTGAAATCAATTAATTGATTAATCAGACTATATGATTATCAGATTTATCGCATATCTCTATTCAAAATATAAACAATATATTTTGTTGCGAATCTTATTTATATGGCTTCAATTAATTCTTAATTATATTTTCGAAATCAAATCGAATGAAATTAATTTTATCTCTTAACCATTCCGTTAATGAATTCATTATGAATTAATTCGTAGGATTGATTCCATTGTACTTCAAATGTATTAAATTCATTCCTTTGAGAATTCATTATTTATAGAATTAATTCAAATCCATAGCTTTAAATATATATTGAATGATTATTATTACATTTTTTATACCCTTCACCTTCGTGAGAAGGGTATATATAAGTTTGTCATTCCGTTTGTAATTTCCACAATATAATTTTCGACCCTATAAAGCATATACATATATTCTGGATCCTTATAGATAGCGGATTCTTGTATTAAGCCATGTCCGTCCGTGTTGAAATCAATTTTCTGAAGACCCCAGATATCATCTGGATCCAAATCTTCAATAATGCTTTCGATAAGTTTCCTATTTAAAATCAGCCAAATCGATCCTCAAATTGCTGAGATATAAGGAAAAAAACCAGGACAACCTCGATTTTTGACCTATATCTGGATTACTAAGTCATTAATATAGACAATATGGATATCTAATGATAGATATTTCAAAGACCTTTGCAACGACGTATATAGTAAGTTGGACCTGCAATGGGTCAAAAACGGAAAAAATATTTCTTAACGTTTAACTTAGGAGTGGTGGTAAATTTTACACCCTCTCTTTATTTTTTAAAAAGGCTTGCGGAATAAAGTGCCTGCATTTTTGTTTCAAACAACATTTTCCTTTCTTTTTTTATTTTTTTTAAATTAAAATTGTTGTATCTTATTGTTAAAAAGCAAATATTAACGAAAAAACGTTTTTTAAAAAAAAAATTATATAAGGTGTAAAATTTACACCACATCTGTGACTATGTCAAAAATTTTCACGTCATAAGTTAAAGGTTAACCCGAATTTTTTTTTCACCAAAAAAAATTTAAAAACAAGAATTTTTTTTTAAAATTTAAAAAAAAAAATTTAAAATAACAATTCGAAAATTTTTTTCCAAAATGTGAAAAAAACAACTTTGGAAAAAAAATAATTTTTGTTTACCTAAAAATATTAAAAATTTATATTTTGAAGTATAATTTGGTGAAGGGTATATAAGATTCGGCACAGTAGAATGTAGCTCTCTTACTTGTTCAATTCAAATCTATTACAAAAAGGCTTAAGTAAATGGTTTTACCAACAAATACAAAACTGAATGAAGAGAAAATAGTTTAATTTAATTTATTTATTCAAAGGTTGAATGAATTCTGTTATTTATTACTTCAAGGATGATTGAACTATTTTATAATAAATACCTTTGAATGAAGCTAAAGGATTTTTTGGGAATGGTTTTTATGGAATTCTTTGCTGAAAATTGTAATTCCGAATTAAGATTTTAATGAACTACGCTCAAATTGAGCTTCTGTTGGTAGAATTAGCTATAGATAGAATATTTTTAATTTTCGGTAATAATCTCTGACATATTCACCATGAGTATATAAGTTTGTTATTCCGTTTGTAATTTCTACATTTAGTATATATTCTGGATCTTTATAGATAGCTAAGTCGATATAGCCATGTCCGTCTTACAAACATGATTGATAGATCAATATATCGGGAATTATCCCGATTTTTTGCGTATTTTTTCTCTTATATAGACAATATATGTACATATATAAGGCTATAGTAATTTGGACCTACAATGACTCAAAATCGATAAAAATATTTTTTTACCCGAATATTTTTTAAACAACAAATTTTTTTGTCATAATTTTATTTTCACCAACAAAAATTAAAAAAAAAAAAATAATTGGAAAAAATTTAAAAAAAAGATTTTTTAAACATTTTGAAAAAAAAAAATTTTTTTTTTGTTTACCAAAAAATATTTTAAAGTATAATTTGGTGAAGGGTATATAAGAATATTAATTAAATTCAAATAAAATTTTTCATTTCCTGATAGAATAATTAAATTATGATAATCCAAGTAGCAAACAGCAATATTTCCTAATGTAGATTTTCGGTAATATTCGTAGTCATAAGAGTAATATTCGTAGTCATAGTCGTAAACAATTTATTGGAGCATTTTACCTACTAAAATTTATATTAATTAATCTGACCACTTTTTATCAGGATAAGTTAAGTGGGTTTGTAATTCCTAATATTTTTTCAAGTCATTTACACTAAGGGTGACTTTATAGTCATTTAGAACAAAGAAAAGTCATTGAACTAGAAAGTTTTATTTCTTTTTTTTTGCATTTGAAAATAATCCACTATCATTCTAGTCGTATTCTTTAGCTCGCGTCGCGTCTTATAGACACTAAAAATCAGCATTTTTAACAACACTTATCAGTTAACTAATACATTAGAGTCTAATGATTAGACAGACATACGACCCTATTTCAAAATGACATAGACAACGACATACTAGTTATATGTATATGTTTGTATGTACATATTTACGTAGTACGTAAGCAAAGATGAGCTCTTTTTCCAATACACTTCCGCATAGATTTGCTACAAATGTTTCTTTCCTTTTCTTTTTAAATACTTATGTAGTAGTAAATAGCATTTCCTTAAGTTCCGGTAACTCTTTATAATAATAAATCGAAGTCATTTTAATAACCTAATCTTTTCTTTCTATTTTTCCAGAGTAAAGTAGTGATAATTCTGCCTCAAATATGCCTTTAGGTCAGCAAGAAGAAAAACAAAAACTCAACAGTGATAAAACAGAATCTGATGTGCCATTAAATTCCACAACAACAGCAGCAGCAATAAATGATGAATACAACAACAAAGATGACAGTGAACAACAAGATCAACATTACAACAAGGAAAAACTTAACAACAACAACAAAATGACGGAACATTGCAATGGCGAAAACGCAGCCAACGGTGGTGCTGCTGCTGCAGTTGTTAAATACAATCGCAGTGAGAGTAAAAAAACACAACAAAGTCTTTTCGAATTAGTTTATGAAATAATTGGAGAAAAAGAACAGCGCACAAAAGAAATGGGAACATTGATACGTAAGTAAATACATACTCCTCCCAAACAAACATTCATACCCAACAGTTCTAGGAGACAGCACCGAACTAGTGATTTTATCCATAATTTAGGGTGACAACTAGTTACATAACTACATAACGGTGGTCAATTGACACTTTCTGACTACAATGAGACTGTCTAATAGCTGGTCCAAAGTAGTCAACTCATTGGATTCACATACCGGTTAAATAGCGTCAGTAACATTACAAACTACTTAACTGGTTACTTATTTTAACATGTTCGGGTGCTAATTGACCTTAAATAGTCAGTTAAAAAGACATATCATAGACATCCTCGGGCAAATTTCCAATATATTACTTCTTGTGGGTAAAATAACTACTTTCCTAATGCTCGTAATTTCTACAAATAGATATTTACGGTGTAAAATACTCAGCAGATAAATTTACCTAAAATGTTACTTGACATTACATATTTTCAAATCAATATGTTTACCCCATTAGTAACTAAGCACTAGGGTATTCAATTGATTAACCCTTAATCGGTTAACCGATTAATTTTGGTCGGTTAACTGTTGGAATAATTAACTTATCGAAATTATTAAAAGTATTCAAAATCTAAAAAAAAGCCAAAAAGGATTTTGTATGCTTAGAAAAAACTAAAAAAAGAACTGATATATTGGATATACTTTATCATGCCTTACTTTTGATTCATCCGACATCTACAATCAGCGAGTGCGTTTTTTCCAATTCAAGTTTTATTAAAACTAAGGAAAATTATTTATTTTTTGGTTGAATTATTATGTTTTGTTCTTTTTATTAATGATAAATTATTCGATTAATCGAATTATTTAAAATTAACGGATTAAATCTAAACCCTGATTAATTATGTGCTCGATTAACCGATTAAACTAGAAACCTGATTAATTGAATACCCTACTAAGCACTGATAGATATATATTTGAAGAAATTACGGGCATAAGTTCAGTACACAATTTTAAGTTTAAAGTGACTATACTCTAGATTACTTAGAGACACTCAAGAGACAATTGTTTTCACGCTAGATAACATGGGATGCATAAAATAACGAATTGACTTATCTCTGCACTACAAAGAGCACATATTTCGTGTCAAATGACCCAAAATTATGGACTATTTGCTTAACAGCTGGGTAGAAACAATTAATATGTATGTATATATATATATGTTGGATGCATTACACATTTTGTATTTTTGTAAACAATAACAAAACCAAAACAATTAAAATAACAATAACAACATCATCATAAAAACGTGATAAACAATTTATGACAACAAAATGATACACTGATAATTCATACACGTTGTTTGTTTGTTTGTTAACATTCACACTCATTTATTCATACTCTCACTCGCTCACTCTCAATGCGAACAAAAATAACAATTTGCCGATTAAAAATAGAAACAAAACAAAATATATTTTCATACATATTATTGAATTTTGAGGGGTTTCCGAATTTTGACAAAAAAAGATTTAGAAAAATAGAATGATTGATCTCCTATGTATTTAACGCCATGCTTATACAAATTTCAATTAATTATTTATTGCTTGATTGAAAATGTTTCCTAGATGTGGTTCTACGATATACATATCGCTTATTTACTTTCAGACCGATACAAATCAGAAAATTGAGTTTTGCAGGAAATATTTTTCAAAGATCACTGTCAATTTTGAATCGGCCTTACTTATTCCAAATTTGTCAAAACTTGGTGCACATGTTCTTTATTGTCATACAAAATTGTGATGTTCAAAGCTAAAATTTTATATAGTATAGTGTAAATTCGTTAAATTTGATTTGATTTATTTTAAATTTCAATTGTTTATAACTTTTTATGCAAAGTATATTTTCCTAAAATACCGTATAATTTGAACACAGGAAATTGAACAAAAAAAAATTGCCCTTGAACAAAGAAAAAAAGGTATCTTCCATTTTCTAAAAATGTTCCTTAATTATAAGCTAACAATGAGATACTAAACATTTAGTACAAATTTCCTAATATTTCAAAAAAACTTCAAATATATTTTTAGTCATATATTTGAAATTAGTTGTCCGATTTTTATAAACTAATCGTTTATACATCGTAGGGACTTAAATTTTCTGAGTATATCACCAAATACCCCTATCCGAAGAAAAACTGATAATAAATTTAAACAATATCCTTCAGCAAGGATATTTTAATATATATATACATATATGGGGCATTTCATGTCAAGTGAACCAACTTTTGAAATCGATGTCTTCCGATCGGGATGAAATTTGCACCAAGGTTAGCTCTATTGGATAGTAACTCAGACACAATTTTTCAACAACATCGGTCGAGAACTCTCTGAGTTATAGGGGGTAAAATTTTGACAATTTGGTCAAACAGGGGTTTTTTCTTATCCATGTAACTTATTACCTATTGTTCTTAGCAAAATGTGTCCCAAATAGTATAGATAGCTATTTCTTCGATCTTTCGAAAAAAAATATTTAAAAAAAAAAATAAAAAATTTTTAATATTTTTTTTCCGAAATCAAAAACTTTTTTGACTTTTTTTTAAAATACGTCATTTTTTTTTTTTTTTTTCTTAAAATAAAGTTTAGATATTTTCCTTGAACACCTACTTGGTCGCTTAGTGGGATGCGAGTGGGATATCTATCAAAATAAATATTTTGTAACTCAAAACATAAAATTTTTGACTTTTTTTGCAAAATCAAAAACTTTGTTGACTTTTTTTTCAAAATGGACCCTTTTTTAATCTTTTTTTTTAGGTCAAACAAAAGCTTAGATATTATCCTTGAAGACCCTTTTGGTCGCTTAGTGGGATGCGAGTGGGATATCTATCAAAATAAATATTTTTTAACTCAAGACTTACAATTTTTGACTTTTTTTTTTGCAAATACGATTTTTTTTCCAAATGGGCCCTTTTTTTAAAATTTTATTTGTAGTCAAAAGAAAGCTTAGGTCCATTCCTTTAAGATATTTTTAGTCCCTTAGTGGGATGCGAGTGGGATATCTATCAAAATAAATATTTTGTAACGCAAGACATACAATTTTTTAATTTTTTTTTGCAAAATCAAAATTTTTTTCCAATATGGGCCCTTTTACATATATGTAAAATATAATATACAAAGATAAATATTTAAAAAATATAAATTAATTAACCATAATATGGTCCTTAAAATTTTAGTATTATTATATATTTTTGCTTATATTTTCTATCAAAATGGAAATATCCTTGTTGAGGGAAATCTTGATATACATATAATGGAATATAGCTTTTTTTGAGATATTCTTTGTTCAAGAACGATTTTCTACGCTGATGAGAAACGGATTTCTATAAAAAACTTTAAAATGAAAAATTATAAAATCTGATTAACAGTTCTAAAGTTGTTAACAGTTTCACTCTAGATATTTAGCATCTATTAAAAAATAACCTATATAAAAACCAAACTAAAGCTAAATTATAGAGAACTTGAAGCTTAGCATGAACATGTAAATCATGTATGCCAAATATTATAGAATTCAGAAGAGTAAAGGTTCAAAAATTAATTTTTTTTATCGACATTTTTTATTTCGTCATTATACTTATGTATGTAATGTTTAGGGTTACTCTGTCCAGACGAAGATTTCAAATGTTTCTATCGCTTAGAAAGGACGATTTGAGAATACTTACTGGATTATTTACTGGACATTGTGGTCCAATTTACTGCAGGTATTGTTGGGATAAAACAGTGCAGATTTTGCTAGAAAACCAAATTTTATTTAAAAAAAATTGTTGGTGAAAAAAAACAGGTTAAATATTTTTCTCCTAATTTTGACCCATTGTGGGTCCGAATAAGTATGACATTATATACGTCGTATGAAAGGTCTTTGAAATGTCTATTATTAGATTTCCATATTGTCAATATTAAAGACATAGTAACCCGGGACTATAGGACAGACTTATATGTATGTATATACCCTTGCCTTTAATGGTGAAGTGTATTAAAATCAAATGTTACACAAAATACAAATAATTTATTGGAAATTATTCAAATTTCTAACTAATAAATAGGCGTTACTGAGAGACAACCCAGCAGTTGCAGGAGACAGCCCCGAATTAGTGATTTTACCTATCCTTTAGGGTGACAACTAGTTAGATAACTAGCTACGTGACTAGTTATTTTAACACGTGCATCTCATTGGAATACAATGATACTGTCTAATAGCTGATCCAAAGTAGTCAACGCATTGGATTCACAAACATCAGCATAACTAGTTATTTTAATATGTACGGGTGCTAATTGACCTAAAATAGTCATTTAAAAAGACATCTCATTGCCAGTCCAATAACTGATGGCTTGTAAACAAACCTTCCTCCGAATACTCTACAAAGTGACTACACTCTAGGTTACTTAGAGACACTAAAGTGACAATTGACTTCACGCTTGTTTACTTGGGATATCAGTACACTTAAGCAAAAAGAAAATAAACTGTATGAGAATTATATGAATACAATTTGTATAAAACCAGTTTGAACGGATTATTCACAAACAAGTGCATTACAAAATAAAGTGACTACACTCTAGATTACTTAGAGACACTTAAGTGACAATTGTCTTCACGCTAGATTACTTGGGATGTATAAAGTAACCAATTGATTTCGCTATGCACTACAAACAGTACATACATGTCAACTGACCCAAAATATATAAATTAGTGTCAGCTAAGTGGTCAGACATTAATGACAGTTAGTGCTGGGAAGAAAACTAAGTCTTGCAACAACAAAATACATGTTAATCAATTGGTCGAATGTCATAATGTCCTAATATTTCACAATGGTTTGAAAATGTTGTTATTGCCTTCCAAGCATACTATGTTTATTGTGCTGTCGTTACCAACCAGCAGAGACCAGCGCCGAACGCCTAAGAGTCGGTTAAGCCGAGCCGCCTAGTCGTGAAATATTAGGACATTATGACAATATGTCATGATAAGAGACCTTATGATTTGACCAAATGTATTTTGTTGTTGTGTCAGCCATAAAACTTGGGAGAGCGTAAATATTTTTAATATATTTTACTATCAGTTGCGCCTCTAGTTCTACCCTATGTTTTGAACAATCAGAATTATTCAATTAAATATGAATACATAATCAAAATGTTTGATTAATCGAATAATTGATAAATCGGGATGTTAGATTAATCGAACATCCCTAATAATAATATTTATCCTCCAAGCAAAGAATTTTGATCAAGGTTTCAGTATTAATTTCTTTAAATCTGGGACATGTGTTATTTTCCTCTTAAAATAGCTAATCTCAAAAACTCTAATATTGATATGTACGTACATATGTGGAATAAACAATTTGCTAAACTAAGTTTTATTTTAAAATGCATTATTATTATTATTTTTATAGGCATTACGTTGTAAAAATATTAAACAATTTTATTTTTGTTATCATAGTACTGTAAGTTAAAAGTCATCATTTTAGAATTTATTATAGGTTTATTACACTTTAAAGAGAGAGAGAGATAATAACTTTTACAACATTTCAGTGCAATTGTTATTTTATATTGAATGGATGTTACTCGTTACTCTTACAATGTTAGAATCATTTACATTTAAACTATAATATGTAAACTAAAGAAATAATTAATTAATATTATTGTTAATAACGAATTTTATGTTTCAATTTTACATTACAGTTCTGGGGGTGGTATTTTTGCTGTTTATTATAAGTTTAACTGGATTTTTTGTCATGTGGTTTACAGAGTATTACAACAACACAATGTTAGAGGTATGTTAATAACAACGAAATCAAATTAATGTTTAATCGAATTATAATCAATTTCTTTATATTACAGAATCTTATATTAGCAAATAATTCCGAAACAGCTAAATCCTGGATGAATCCAAATCCCAAATATGACACATTACTTAAAGTACACATATTCAATTACACGAATATACAAGATTATTTAGAGTACAAGGCTGATAAGATAAAAGTAGTTGATATTGGTCCCTTGACCTATAAGGAACACACTACCAAAGCAAATGTGGTTTTCAATGATAATTATACAGTTACATTCCGTGTAAGTTTATCAGCCCAATTATGTATAAAAAATTCCCCGGGAGTTTTTTCTCATTGAATTTGAATAGGAAAAATGAGAAAAGGGAAAATACTCCCGGGGAATTTTTATTCATAATTGGGCTGTATATGTTTTTCTCTTAAGAATACATAGTACTAAATTAATTTTATTTTTGTTTGCTGTTTAGGATCATAGAAGTTATGAATTTTTACCAGACAAATCTACGCACGAAGAGAATATTAATGTTATAGTGCCAAATGTACCATTTTTAGCGGCATCCCTGACAGTGGATCAGACCAAAAGTTTTATTTCAAAAACCATTAAATTTAATGCTGTAAAAAATACCGGAGAACAACCGTTTAAGAAACTTGTGGCCAAAGATTTCCTATGGGGTTATACGGATAAAATATTATCGCTGAAGAATTTATTTTCAAGTGGTGCCAATTCCAAATTTGGGTTATTGATGACTGTAAGTACAGACAGTTTAAAATATACTTAAATATGTAATGCATTTCAAATGCCTTGCTTTCAGCGCAACGGCACCAGTGTAGATTCTTTACAAATCAATACCGGCGAAGATGACATACACAAATTTAGCATCATTACACAATTTAATGGTAAACCATCTTTGGACTTTTGGACTGATGATGAATGCAACCGTGTCGATGGTTCGGATCCCTCCATGTTTCCACCACATTTGGTGGAGACCCGAGAACCGCTCAATGTCTTCCTACAGGTCTTATGCCGCAAAATACCACTGCAATTCGAAAAGGAAGTGACGCTTTTCAATAATATTGACGCTCTACGTTACCGCACACCCCTGAATGTGTTCTCGAATCCCGACGATAATCCCAACAATGCCTGCTATTGTCGCAACACACAAAGCTGTATGCCCAGTGGTGTTATAAACGCCACCCGCTGTTACGATGATGCCCCCATCTATCCCTCATTTCCACATTTCTTTTCGGGCGATCCGATTATTTATAAAGACTTTGAGGGCATAGAACCACAACAGGAATTGCATCAGACATACGCAGATGTGCATCCAAGATTTGGATTTCCAATAAGTGGAGCATCGCGCATACAAATTAATCTTGGCTTGCACAAGGGACAGCTTGTTAAAGGTAAGTGCAGACTTTGAAAATAATCAAATCAATACTAAAAATAGTCGGACATTGAAATAAATATACGACTGATTTGTTTGCATCTATGTATCTCTGCCAGTAAATAACACAACTAAAGCTCTATTAAACTGAATAGTCTGAAGGCTTTTTGAGGTGTATTGTGAAAACTTAATTGATCATCTAAATATTGATCATTCATTGTAAATTATTTATGAATGAGTTGTGTAAATAGTAAATAAACAAAAAGTATGCATGCATACGTAACATGAAATATAAATAAATAAATTATTTCAATTTGCATATTCATTGCAAGAGTGTGTTTAAAAACCCTTAGGCGGGAACAGTGGGATCGATCGTGCTGGTGAGATAAAGTGAAATCATTGTGAATGTTTTAAACTCTGTGACCTACATCTTTAACTATTAATATAGAAAACAATGTCCTTCCTTAATTTGTTTGCAATAGTTTTCAATAGGTTAATTTCTTACGATGGGCCCACTGTAAGCTGTTAAGAAAATAATAACTTAAATTACACTCTATTTATTTTAGTAAGGCATTAGTATAATTGTCAATAGGAACATGTATTGTTGTTCGTAAATGATTTAATCTAAAAATAAAAAAAATTTAAAAAAATGATTGTAAGTGTTTTACTTAGAAAGTGTGCAGGAATATTTTTTTATTTTAATTTCCTAGTATTCCGCTCATTAGTGACAGTTAAAAAAATCGATGACATGACATGATATAATGCTGGCAAATCGTCATCACACTGATCGTGTGTTCCATTATTATCCCTTGTTACAAAAAAAAAAAACATTATTTACGAGGTGACAAGTTAGAGTTCTTTATTCAGCATTCTCCTTTGTATACACTAATAACCCGGCTATAGACTAAAATACAAACTAGACTAGACTGCAAACGAAATAATAAATTCCTAATTCAAATAATAAATTGTTAATTCAAATTTCAAACTCAAATTAAATATATTCTCTTAACCATTCCATTAAAGCATCAGCACGAATTAATTCATTGTCTTAATTCCTTAGTACTTCATTTTTTATGTATTTAATTCCCTATTGAATCATTAAATTTTGTTTTAATTCAAATCTATTAAAAAATTGTTTAATGAAGCAAATATATTTTCATTCAATTTGTATTAGATTTGAATTAATGAAAGTTGAATCATTCAAAGGTTTAATGAATTGTATTATGAACTAATTCCATTATGAAGTAACTCAAATAAAAGACTTTGAATGAAGCTAAATTTGTTATGTTGGGAATGGTTTTACGGAATTACGTGACTGACATTTTTAATTCTGAATTAAGATTTTAGTGAATTAAGCTTAAATTGAATTAAGTAATTCTAAATTCTGACTGTAAATATCCTATAACTCTAATATAGGCTTGACTAGAGAATAAACTATAACTTGACTATAGACTGGACTATTGACTAGACTTACTTCATATTTACTTGACTATAACTCGTCTATATATTATTATAGAGTAGACTATATAGTCGACCATTAACTCTACTATAGACTAGATTTTAAACTCGAACACAGTCTCTGATATAGACTGGAATATATGTATACAGACTTCACTATATACTGGAATATTTACTTGACTATAACTCGCCTTGGCTCGACTATAGATTTATCCATAGACTAGATAAACATAGACATAGATAAACATAGACATATAGATTAGACTATAGGCTCGGCTATAAACTCGACTGTAGACTGGACTATAGACTCGACTATAGACTGGACTATTTACTTGACTATAACTCGCCTATACTTTACTTCAGAGTAGACTATAGACTCGACTATAGCCTCGGCTATAGACTGGACTATAGACTCGACTACAGACTTCACTATATACTTTACTATTTACTTGAATATAACTCGTATACTTTACTATAGAGTAGACTAAAGACTCGACTATAGCTTCGGCTATAAACTCGACTATAGACAGGACTATAGACAGGACTATAGACAGGACTATAGACTCGACTATTGAATCGACTATAGACCGGACTATAGACTCGACTATAGACTGGACTATTTACTTGACTATAACTCGTCTGTACTTTACTATAGAGTAGACTAAAAACTCAACTATAGCCTCGGCTATAAACTCAACTATAGACAGGACTTGAATATAACTCGCCTATACTTTGCTATAGAGTAGACTAAAGACTCAGGACTATAGACTAGAATCAACCATAGACTTGACTATAGAGTGGACTATAGACTCGACTACAGACTTCACTATATACTTTACTATTTACTTGAATATAACTCGTATACTTTATTATAGAGTAGACTAAAGACTCGACTATAGCTTCGGCTATACTTTACTATAGATTAGACTAAAGACTCAACTGTAGTCTCGGCTATAAACTCGACTATAGACAGCACTATAGACTCGTCTATAGAATCGACTATAGATAGGACTATAGACTCGACTACATTTACTTGACTATAACTCGTCTATACTTTGCTATAGAGTAGACTAAAGACTCTGGACTATAGGCTAGACTAGATTCGACCATTGACTCGACTATAGAGCCGACTATAGACTCGGCTATAGACTCGACTACAGACATCACTATAGACTGGAATATTTACTTCACTATAACTCGCATTTACTTTGCTATAACTAGACTATAGCCTCGGCAATAAAGTTGACTATAAACTGGACTATTTACTTGACTATAACTCGCCTATACTTTACTATAGACTAGAGATTCGAATATAGCCTCAACTGTAAATATCGAATATAGACTAAACTATAGACTCGACCATAGATTCGACTTTAGACTGGACTAAAGACACCACTACAGATTTCACTATATACTGGACTATTTCCTTAAATATAACTCGCCTAGACTCGGCTATAGACTTGACTTGACTTTAGACTCCACTATAGAATCGACTAATCGGCTATAAACTCGAGTATAGACTGGACTATAAATTTTCTATATCGCTACATCTCTGTATAATATTCTTTTTCACTTTCGCCAATACGATGAATTTCGTTTCAGAAAGACCAGTAAATCCGCTACATCTTTATATAACTTACAAAATAAATAATTTTGCGAAAGGCACGACACAACTGTGCAGTGTCGCACCGTGTTACTAATTAAATTAGAGTTTAGAATTAAATAAATACAAAAATGTATGAATTTCCGATGAAAAAGAAAACGTCTTATCTCAACTACTGTGTATTTATTTATGTTAATTTAGTTCATTTCGTATTAATTTTTTTATTTCATGTTTTATTTTATTTCTTATTTTTTTATTTTGTCGTACTCTAAACACAAATTTATAAGCTGCACATTAATTAATATTTTATTAGTATATTTCCACTAAATAAGTAGAAAATGTTAATTTTTTTGTTGCTATTATGTGATCTGAATATTTGATAAACATTTAATAAGAAATACACGCTCACAAACACATATTCAGAGTCTGTCGCACAAACGGAATCATTAATCTACATACTTGTACAAGATTAATAAACTTTTTTTTGAATAAAAACATATTTATTTATGTTTAATTATTTTTTTTTATTTTTTTGAAATTTAAATATTATTTCGTAGACAAGAAGACAGAAAGAAAACACACTTGTTGTATATTGATTTTATGGCTGGCTGGATGTTTGATAAATTATTAATGTATTTTGTTTTTTAATTTGATTTCTAGATAAATTGAGGCGTCTTGATCATGGCATGATTTTACCCTTGATATGGATTGAAATCACTTCGGGCGATTTTACGGACGAAGTGATAGACACACTGTATGCCAGTACATTTGGTCTGAATCTCATCCAGTATACGCTCAAGTATGGCACACTGTTGATGTGTTTGGTTACGTTTGCCTTAATTGTGGCCGGTTTCTATTATTTGGCTCGCAAGCGTGAGGAGTATTTGATGCAAGATGAGAAATTCTTAAATGCTGAATTACGTGCATTACACAGTATACACTTGTCATCGGTCAGTTTGTCACAACAAATGCAATCATGATTTGTGAAAAAATAAAAAAAATTAAACACAATTGCAAATACAGAATACAGAATACAAACAACACAAAATCAATTATTAAATTGAAACAAACTCCATACAATTTTAAGAAAATAAATAGGAATTTCATCAACTCACAGATAGATCCACATCTACATCTATTGTATGTACATTTGTAGTGTATCTATGTGCGTTTATTTTAGCTATAGTATGAGTATGTTTATTTTTTTATTTTATTTTTTTAGTCAGTTTTAAGTAGAAACAAGAATCTGCATTATCATGCTGATTAGATTACTATTATTACATATTTTTATTGTAATGACAAATTTTTTTTATAATATTTTTGTTTTTTTTTTTTTTTGTAATTTTGTTACTTTTATTTTTCTTTTCAAACATTCTCGTTTATTTTTTAATTTTTGTTATTTTTTAACTTTTAAGAAAAATAAAGGCCATTTTTTATACATATACACAAAATATGAGTAACAAATATCGACGGTTTTTTTTCGAATTATTTTTAAATATTTAAGAAAATCTAGATCTTAATATATGCCCCGGTCTATTATGAGCACTTGATTTATAAATTATACAATTGGTCAATTCACATGGTCTCCTATCATGTCGTATTGTCATAATATTTCACAATGGTTTGTAAAGGTTATTATTGCCTTTAAAGCTAAAAATGTCCTAAAATAATTCTACTCTGTATTCTATGTTTTGTGTTATCGTAACCAACCAGCAGAGACCAGTGCCGAACGCTTAAGAGTCGTTTAAGCCGAGCCGCCGAGTCGTGAAATATTAGGACATTATGACAATATGGCATGATAAGAGACCTTGTGAATTGACCAAACCTCGATGTAATTCTGCAATGAAAAATGAATAATGTATCCATTACGATAACCCGAAACGTAAGAGATCGTACGTGAAGCCCGGCCAACCAGGCGACTCGACATCAAAGCCAAATATCCATGGCGCTAAGGTAGTGCTCTGTATCACAGTGAACCTGTACCGAATGCAACTGATTCGCCCAGAATATGAGGCCAGACATGAAACCGTTATATTCCATCATGACAACGCTCGGCCACAATAGGGTGGCCTTTAATAAACGAAAGTTGGATTTTGGTCATTCTCACCCCCCAGTTTGGTGAACATTAGTAAAAAAATCATCCTGATTTTAGCCCTCTGAAGTTTTGAGATGCATTTCAAGGGGAAAAAATTAATTTTTTTCAGTTTTTGTAAATATTTTGCCATTAAAAAAAATTACTTTTGCAATTTAATTTAAAATAATAGAAATGTGTACGTAATTGTCGTTCTAATGAGACATAAAAAACAGAAATTGGTCAAAAAATGTTAAAGTTATTAAAAATTCGCCAGGCCATTACCGTGTCTCAGGCAACTAGAACATGAAATGTAGGAACAAAATTAACATATTTTGAGAAATATTAAAATATAAGCTAATTTTTACTTAAAATATATCCATAGTTACTTGTATATACCGTTAACCTATTCGCACTTATAACCAAAAAAAATAAAAAATTTTTAACGGCAGTTTCAAAACTCCAATTTCAAATTTTTAAAAATTTTGTTAAACAAATTTCAGAATTTGTTGATCATCTCATTGGGATTTATTGAGAATACAATAGGAAATAAAAATGTGAAAACATTATGAAATATCTCTTATAGTTTTTCCGTACCTGTGATTTAAATTTTGAAATTTTCGAGAAAAAACAATTATTTGGCCATTTTTTGGCGAATGAGCTCTATTTCCATACTGTTATGTATTTTAAGTAAAAGCTATTCAGAATATTATAGTCCAGATAATTTTAAATATTCTCTGAAAGTTTTATTACAATTGGAAAACGTTAAACCTAAAATCGTGAAGGTAAAATTTTTCAATATTTGGAATTTCTCTTGGAAAGATATCGAGATGTTGTATATTTTTGTGTCGATTTTGATGAAACTTGACAAAAATATAACATGAAGTCTAGTATTTACAATAACAGTACAAAAATGGAAATTAACCCTTAATAGAACTTGGGGTCCAAATGACCCTGAACTTTTAAAATCACGAAAAACACAGTCATTTTGACACAAGGTGCTCTTAAGGGTTAATTTCCATTTTTGTACTGTTATTGTAAATACTAGACAAAAGGCCATAACTAACAATGGCCAATACTTTGAATACTTTTATATTCTATAAATGTTGCAAAATAAAAGCTAAACATTTGAAAAAACCCCGCATTTTTAAGTACAAACAAATGAAAAGAGGCCTGTCAAAGCTCGATTAAAGGTAAATTTTTCATTTGATTTTTTGAATGATCCAATGTCGCGTTTGGTATCCGTACTCAGCTATTGTTCTAATAAAGTGATTAAACATTTTAATTCAAATCAAAATTTAGTCGATTTAACTAAAAAAAAACTGCTTCTAATAAAGTGTGTCTCGTTCGCGATCGTAAGCGTATTTGGCATAAATCAAGATCATGACAACAGCTTATATTTTAATAAAAAATTTAGGAGTTTTAGGACTTTTATATAAAATAATTACCCAATTCACAATCGGTGTCGTAGCGTTGTATCGTTGTATGTCGTAATTGTTTTTATTAATACATTTTGTTTTTCTTTCGAAATATTTTGTTTGAAAAATATTTATGACAAACAACTTACAATGCTCGTTGAATTTACTGAAATAATCGGTATTATAAACATGATAAAACAATAAAGAAAATTTCTTTAATAAATTATGTTCCAATTCCCAGATTTTTGCATTTTTCTAGAGGTAATCGAAAACTATTTATATTTTTTGTCTCGTTCGGCATACCATGCTTATTGCTTATATATATACATATATCGGAAACAACTAATCGAAAAAACATTTATTTTTCAATAAACATATGGTTAATTCACAAGGTCTCTTATTAGTCATATTGTCATAATTTACTAATAATTCACGAGTCGGCGGCTCGGCTTAACCGTCTCTTAGGCGTTCGGCGCAGGTCTCTGCTGGTTGGTTACGACAACACAATATTATGACATTATGACATGATAAGAGACCTTGTGAATTGACCAATTGCTACAAATATGCAATCGAAAAACTGGACAAAATTGTTCAGAAGGCGTAAGAATGTCGCGTTCTGGACTGGGAAAATGTCCATATTTTATTTGAATTAACCAAAAATGTAATCATTTTTGATATGAATTCATTTATTAAAAGACTTTGAATGAATGTTAATGTTATTCGGGAATGAACGAATGAATTAAAGAATTAAGCTCAATTTGAATGAAAGCTGTAATTACTTTAAGTAACATAAATGAAATAAATAAAAAAACAATTTGATTTATATTTTAAGATATTTTTGTAACAGCCAATGAATTTTTATTCAATTTTTCTTTCAAATAAAAAACTACAAACTAAAATGTGCATCCTTTTGGTATTTTACAAAAAAAATAATATAATTTGTGTTTAGTTTTTAAATGGGGTCCATAATGCGTAACTACAATTAACAAATAATTAAAAAAATTTACAATACAATATTTTATGTACAAAAATTTCAATTTAAAGCCTTCTTTGTAACAAGTTTTTTTTTTTTTTTTTGAACAATTTACACAAAACTTGTTATAGTTCTAGTGAGTATTTAGGACGACTTTGACTTTAAAAGAAGTTTTTTTTTGTTGTTTTCACATCACAATTGTTTGATTTAGATCTTGATGCCACGGGCAGCAGCTTGATCCTTGTATTTGTTGTAGTATACGTTTTCGGGATCGTAGAGTTTTTGCAAGACCTTCCATTCCTCGGGCTTGTTGTCAATGATGAAACGGACAACTTTGTCGGAATTGTTACGTTGCTTCTCACTGCACTTTTCACAGCCGGTTTGGAGGGCATCGGGCAAAGTTTTCTTCAATTCACGACCGTCGGGAGTGCATTTGCCTTCGTCAATCAAACATTTGTAGTAGTTGGTGAACAAACGATCTGATTTCAAAATTTCATCAACATCGATGTTATCGAATTTGGTGGTGTATTTCTCTTCAGCTGAAACAGCGGCGATGGCCATGAAGGCGACAACAACAATGGCGAGTTTCATTTTTTTTTGGTCTGTAACGACAACAACAAAAACCAGCACAAAATTAATAAATAATAATGAAATATCTACATAAATATAAACAACAGTTTATTGCACAATCATTAAATCAATAAATATTCAATAAAACTAGTTAGTATGGAGACACACTGCTGCTACTGGTACTACTACAACAAAACGCGTTTATTTACAATATTCAATATTTTTTCTTTTGGTTTTTTTAATTTAATATTTCAATATTATCAGGAGCAATTATTTTTTTTAAATTTTTGAATATTTTTTTTTCTTGATTTTGTAAACACCAAAACTTTTGTTAAATCTTTTTTTTTAATTATTGTTTATTTAATTGATATTTAATTTAAAAAAAAAACACTTACAAGTTTGTTTGATATTGAACCAAGACAAGTTAGATATGTTTAGTTAAAAGCTGTAGACAAACGACTAACTTCAGTAGTGAATCCACTATACCTTTTATATTATTGAGCTGGCCTCACACTTTAACCAAAATAACTTTAAGCTCGCCTCATTTCAGTACAGCTCAGCTCAATTTAGCTCA
Source organism: Calliphora vicina (assembly GCF_958450345.1). Taxonomy (NCBI): domain Eukaryota; kingdom Metazoa; phylum Arthropoda; class Insecta; order Diptera; family Calliphoridae; genus Calliphora; species Calliphora vicina. Next base: position 109,187,066 of record NC_088784.1, read on the forward strand.
GCTTGCCTGTGTTTAGAGATGTGAGTATTTTTTTTTTCAACTTGAAGTACTCGTAAAACGTCATTGTAGTATGAACAAAAAAAAACCAACAACGACAACAACGAAGTACAATGTTACGTAGTTTGTGTGATTTTATTTATTTTTTGTCGTATCCAGCTAAATGTGATCTCTACGACCCAGTGATACAAATCTACATACATTCAGATAAAACGACAGACAGACAATCAGATAGATATTCATACAAAGTAGACTCTAGTTTACTCACTTACTTAGTTCGCTAACCGATGGATCGATCGACCGATCGTTCGACTGACTGGCTGACTTACTGACAAACAGACTAAAAGATTTACGTAGATTGGTAACAACAAACAACTGCATATTTATTTAACAACAAGTCCGTCAAGTCGTTGATTGTTATTAATTTTCTTAAATTATATTTTATAATTTTACATAAACACCTTTTGGATGTATCAATTTTTCCATTATAATTTTATGCACTCAATTAAAATATAATAAAATTTTAGTAAACAAAATAATACTTCCAAGAAAACTACTAAGTAAGTTACTACTGACGCATAACTACATATATATATATGTATTTTCACTTACTCCGACACACATACAGTAGTTGACAATACAATGGAAACTTTTCAAAATCCAAAAAAAAAAAATCTTAAGAAATTTTTATTCACTTTTATATTCGCAACGAAAAACAATAACATAATTCATTAAATTCTGAAAAAAAAGTATTCCCTATTATGGATATTGATAAAACAATGGAAACTTAGGTTTCATTTTTAAAAAAATTGTCTGGCCCTGAGTATTATGTTGGTCAGCCGTTTTACATATTTTATTACTGCTCCCCAGCGACGATGCCTTCAACCAATTAAATAATCAATCGTCTCATAGTTTGCCATTACCTTATAAACGCGTCTGATAAAGCTTCCTTCTTGGTATAATTTTGAGTCCGTATTTTCGGATCTACAATAAAGATTATAATTTTTTTTTTTTTTGAAAAATTCAATTTTTGAAATTACACAACGGTAACGCTGACTGGTGGATAGATATCGATTTGAAGTGAATCTCTATCTTAAATTGTATTTGGACTCATCCAAAAAGAGTACAGTGTTCATTTCTATTTCTAACAGTTTAAGCCTAGTACTCTGTTCACATTTTCGAAAAATGATGGGTTTTTCATGAGAAAAATTTTATATGCAACAAATGATCAGCTGTTGGTTTTAATTACGTGTGAAAGAAGTGCTGCTTATGTTATTTCGTAGATGAAAAATAAGGTTCCCAGATAACACCAGAGTCAAGGCGATTTTATACGAGATGGAGTAAGTCAAACAGCTGATAACTTTTTTCGCATTTTGGTTCTAACAATTGTCAAACCTTTTTTGAATATTTAAATATCTACATATTCTAAGCTTATTAATAAAATATTTATTTTTTACATAAATAAGTAAAGCCCTCACTATTCAATTATCTACACCAAATTAAGTTTTAATACATATTTGTTTAATTTTTAATTTTTGTTTTTTGACATTTGTTAAGACCAATCGTTGTTTTTGTAGAACTGCCACCACCTTGTATGAATTCGCCTTGAACAGAGTATTGCTTTTGCAGTACTAAATATTTCATATGTAGTTTGACAGCATTTCGCACGAAATTTTGAATAGAGTACTAAGCTTTAACCCCGATAAATTAAAAGAGAGATTGATAAAATGGGGGTAACTGTTCTTTGGCAAATTGTATTTGAGCAATACGGTTTTTTGGAAATGAGATGTTTTTCGCGGGACGATATCATCCAAGATCCTGAGGCAAACAGAGAACTATTGGGTGTATGACTTAAAAATGCTGGATTTACAATAGATGGCGTATCTTTTGAAAGCGGTTTTTAATAACATTATAACAACAAGGTTTTTTTTGGTTCGAACTTGTCGAATTTTGTGGGAAGTTTTGATTTACTTCTTTGATTTGAAAAAAGTGCCGCTGAAGCACACAGATTGCTCTCCAAAGCTTGTGGTTCAACGAGCGAGAGATTGTTTCCAACAAATTTTGGACACCAAAATTGGAGGCATTACTCCATAATGATTGTTTTCAAACACAACAAGATATTTCAAAATCATTGGTTTGCAAGCAACAGGATTCATCCAAAAGCAGGGAAATTGCATACCATACGAATTGATGCCGAGAGAACTTGAACGACGATTTTAAATATCCGAAAAAATTATTGAACGCTATAAAATAAAATCATTTATGCACCGAATCATTACTTGCTATTACGATAATCCGAAGCGTAAGAGATCGTATGTGAAGCCTGGCCAAGCGAAACCAAAGCTAAATATCCATGGCTCTAAGGTAATGATCTGTATTTGATGGGACCAAAAGGGTCATATCTATTATGATCTGCTGAAATCTGACCAGACCATCACAGGGAAGCTGTACCGAACGCAACTGCTTCGTTTGAAGAATATTCGTCGAGACATGAAACCTTAATATTCCATCATGACAACGATAGGCCAAATTATGCAATACCTGTTAAAAACTATTGTTACGTTTTAACCCTATAAAACGTTAGTTTATGTCCTTTAAATAAACCGGATACTTTTGATTGCAAATAAAAGCCGTTTAGTAGTTTGAAAATTGTAACAACTCTTTATTTCTTTAAAATGTACAACAGAATTAAATAGCCACTCAATGTTTTTTTTTATACACGTTTATAAATTCTCAGAAATACAGACACAATTTATAATATACACGAATTTACTTGAAAAACACAACACACTTTAAGGCACTCAGTTGATGTTTATTCGAAAAGCGTCTCTGATAAACTCACTCACGACTGCAACCTCTGCCACTATTTATAACACTGCATAACCATCTAGAAAGCTCTATTTCTACAATGTTCTTTAACTGAATATTCGAATTCGAATACAGCGTTGCCAACTTACGATCAATGGTCAACTGAAAGCTTTTATTTAATAATGCCCACAGATATGTTACAGTTTGCTATTACAGCACTGTTATTTGAAAGCATTATGCTACTTTTAAATCAGCCCTTAAAATCGTTATATTTGAATTCAAGTACAATTTCGTAACACTATTTAGAATGAAGTGGTTGAGAAATTGTGTCTCACCCGCTTTATAGTCCTGACCGTGCCGCGCCCGACTACTATTTGTTTCTATTCGAAATTGGCTCATCCGCAAAAGATGAGCAGTTCTTTTGGCGCGGAATACATACGTTGTCAGAAAGATGGAAAAAGGCCATAGCTAACAATGGCCAATACTTTGAATAAATTTATATTGCACAAATGTTTCAAAATAAAAGCTAAAACTTTGAAATAATTCCACATTTTTAAGTCATACACCCAATAATTTCCAATTTTTGTGAATTTCTCTCTTTCTCTAGACTTGGAGTAGCTTTACTAGTTCCTAAATATTGTGTTTTCCTAAGAAATTTGTTAACAATTTTTGGAACTGCTAATTTGTTAATTGAATATTTATAAATTCCGCACTAAAATCGTTTCTTATTTTGGTTTTTAAATGTTCGCAAATCTTGACTTTAGCCATATTTACTAACTATTTAAAATACTTATTAAAAGCTCAGGTTTTTGATAACTGAAATTACGGAATATTGAATATTGGTTTGAAAAAAGTTTCCATTGTATTATCACTCACTGTATTTACAACATTTTGTTTAAATAATAATAAAAATTATATTATTACCATTATAAAATGTTGTTGTTGTTATTGCTGTTACTCACTATTCATTGTTGTAATAAATTATTAGTTAAACACATTTGGGGTGAAGGATTGATTGAATCATTTGTAAACAATAAACAAATTTAACAAAACAAAAACTATAATAAAATAAAATGAACACAATATCGCCCCTGTAGAAATGATTTTTGAAATTACGCCAATATATTTTTAAGTTTATTAACAAATTTTACTAACTTTTGTGTAAAAAAAACACCAAAGAAGACACCATTTATGGCAGACTTTGATAAAACTAAAATATAAGTGGAAAATAAAAATTAAATCTTGAATTTAATGTCATTTAATTGGAGTTGTTCAGGCAAGTCCCAATAATATATATATATTGGTTCCTGTTGTTCCTATAAGGAGCATAGGGCCTCAAAGTCCCAATAATAGCTTGTTAATTTAGCCCACCAGTGTCGAGGCCGAAATTGACCCTACCCCTCAGAAAAATATTTTATTGCCACATATTGATTGGGGCAATCTGTACAAGATTCGGCACAGTCGAATATAACATTCATGCTTATTCCTGATTAATTTTGTTATAGAATAAAAAAATAGAAAAATATTTCCAATCAATTTAGATACAATTTCAATAAATACAAATTTTATCATTTAAAATAAATACTATAATTCTACATTAAGAACCAAAAAAACTTTGTTGTCATTATGTTATTAAAAACCGCTTTCAAAGGATACGCCATCTATTGTAAATCCAGCATTTTTAAGTCATATACCCAATAGTTCTCGAACTGTTAGCCTCAGGACCTTGGATGATATCGTCCCTCGAAAAACATCTCATTTCCAAAAAACCGTATTGCTCAAATAAAATTTGCCAAAGAACAGTTGCCCCCATTTTATCAATCTCTGGTTATCGTTTTTCTTAACGATATACTTCCAATTTATCGGGGTTAAAGCTTAGTACTCTATTCAAAATTTCGTGCGAAATGCTGTCAAACTACATATGAAATATTTAGTACTGCAAAAGCAATACTCTGTTTAAGGCGAATTCATACAAGGTGGTGGCAGTTCTACAAAAACCACGATTGACTTAACAAATGTCAAAAAACAAAAATTAAAAATTAAACAAATATGTATTAAAACTTAATTTGGTGTAGATAATTGAATAGTGAGGGCTTTACTTATTTATGTAAAAAATAAATATTTTGGTAATACGATTAGCATATGTAGATATTTAAATGTAAAAACAAGTTTTGACAACTATTAGAACAGAAAAGCGAAAAAAAAGTAATCAGCTGTTTGACTGACTTCACCTTGTATAAATTCGCCTTAATTTTTTCGACTCAATTTTCTTTCGACATCGTAAAAACAGGCAGTTAAATTCAAATGTTCTACAATTCAAAACAGTTACTAATTAGCATTTGAAAATGTTTTTCAATTCATTTTGTAAATCATTAAAGACAAAACAAGAACAAAAAGATTTTAACAAAAAAGTTCAACAAAAGTTGAATGAATTTTATTAAGAAATAGTTGTTAAAGGAACGATCAGAAAATCGAAATAAATTTTTGACTTGTGTTAAATAGGCATATTTCCCCACAAATACGGTAGTTAATTTCGTATGCATTTTATTTTATTCAAAAATTTAGACAATTTGTAGAAAAAAACCTATAAAAAATAAATTAATTGCATTTCCACTAAAATGTTTAGCAATTATTGTTGTTTTAATTAACCTTATTGAATAAATAATTGACGCATTACAATTATAACAACTACGGACTTTAAAATAATTAAACACCGGCTACTAGTATAAATAAAAACAATAAGGAATTATTTATTTTGAAACATTTTTTGTGTGTTATTGCTTTTGTTAAACAATTATTAATTGCTTTAAGGTTAAAAAGGTATAAATAATAAAAATAAAATCATTCATTTCATTAAAAATAAAAAAAAATTGACGTCACATCCTACTATATATTTTGGATATATTCTCTAGCAGATCCACTTTCCCATAAAAATATACTTGTGCCTATAAATAAATATATAAAGTACCTACTTAGTTAGATTTACTTAATTAATCATTTGTCTGATGGAGTTGGATTTATTTAATTCAGGGTTTATTTATAATTTCGAGTTCAATATCATTTGACGTGTTGTGTTGTTTTCAAAATTTTTCCATTTATTTATTACTTTTTTTAACCGAAATGCTTCGACGCTTATTAGGGTCAATTTAAATAAGTATAGAATTTATTAATTATTATCTAGTAGTTGATTTTCTTGTATATATTTTGTATGAGTCTTATTATTACTATTATTATTTTATGTTAGTTTGTTTTTCTTTTATTATATACACAGAAAAAAGAAATTCATAATTGGAAAGAATTTTGTAATAAATATTATTAATCGAACTTGACTTTTTTTTCCCAAACTTATTTCATTCAAAATAAGAACATGTTCATAAATATTATAAAATTTTACATGACGGAAATTTTTGCTTTTTTTACTTAATTTTTTTAATAAATTGCATTATAATTGTATTATATAATGAATTAGTGCAAGAATATTTGCATAATAGCCATATATTGGCCAATATTTTAAGATAAAAAGGAGAATATCTGAAACTTAAAAATTATCATTAAACATAATAAAACATTCATAAATATAAAAGCATTTCATCCTCTTAAATCAATTTAATCATTTTCGCGCTTTTTATATCATTTTGTAGCTGAAAATCATAAAAAAACTAAAAATTTTCCATGAAAAATTTCAAACATTTTTGAACAACATAAAAATAAAAATGAAATTGAAATTATATTTTTCAAGCCTTCTAGATTTTATTTCAAAACATAAAATATTAAAAAAATCATACTATTTAAGTAATTATTTATAAATGTTATGAATTGAAATCAATGAATTCGAATCATAATATTTATGTTGAATCTTTTTTCTGTGTAGCAATATAAGTAGCAATTTGTTACAACAATTAGATTTAAATATTTTATTTTGTAATTTAAAACTCAGTTTTTTCTAAAATAAATCCTTAATTGTCTGCTAATGTGGTGTTAAAACGAAACAATCATTATACAAATTCAAACATGTAAATTAGTTTACCTAGAATTTCAATACTTTTTCATTCATTCATTCATTGATTGTTTGTAACCGCATATAAATTGTTTAAACATTCAAATCGAATGGAAAATACCTCTTGTCTTTTTTTTTTGCTTACACTCATTGTGTTTAACGTAATATTGTTAAGTCAATAAATTTAGAAAAAAAAAACAATATTTTGTATTGATTTTCTATTGAAACTATTCATCCGAATGAATATTTGGATGTAGCACTTTACTTGCATTGATGTTATAAAAAAAATTACTACTTATTTACACTATATATACATACATACGTACATACATATGTATTTAAACATGTGTACTCTAATACAAAACAAATTTTCGCTTTTTTGAGAAATAAAAAAAAGTACCGAAACAAATTATTAGCGACCTGTAATTTAAGATATTGTTATTGGTATTAGCACTTATATTACAATACAAATACACTTTCATTAGGGTGACACTTACTGACAGATCGTTCCAAGATTTGAAAAAACTTTGTTGACACTAGTAATGAGGAAACCCACCAGTTATACTCGGAAGAATCTTCTCTATAGAAGAATATGTACTCTTGGCAAAGGTATATATAAGTTTAGAGAGCGAAATCGATATAGCCTTGATACATAATATATCGGGAATTTTTCTGGCTCGGTTGCTTAAAATCGAGAAAATCAGCCCACAAAAGGCTGAGATATAAGGAAAAACCCGGTACAATTTCGATTTTTGGCCTATTTTGTATCTATATCTGGATTACTAAGTCATTAATATAGGCAATATGGATATATAATGATAGATATTTCAAAGTCCATTGCAACAATGTATATAAGGCTATAGTAATGGGTAAAAATCTGTAAAAATATTTTTTAATCCGAATTTTTTTTACCCAAAAAATTATTTGTCATTAATAAATTTAAAACAAAATTTAGAAAAAAAAACAATTTAAAAAAATAAATAAATTTTCAAAAACAATTTTGAATTTTTTTTTAAATTTTATACCTAAAAATATTTAAAATTTGTATTTTAAAGTATAATTTGGTGAAGGGTATATAAGATTCGGCACAGCCTCTCTTACTTGTTTTTATATAGGGTGTATGACTTAAAAATCCGGTATTTTTTTCAAATTTTTAACTTTTATTTTGCAACATTTGTATAATTTCAATTTATTCAAAGTATTGGCCATTGATAGCTACGACCTTTTCCCATCTTTCTGGCAACATATGGATTTCTGCTCATTTTTGAGGCCAAGAACGAATCAATCCAATATGGAATACCCTGTTTCAAAGTGAAGCGTATTCCAGAGAGAGCGTTCTGCATCGATCGAAACAAATATTAATCGGACGGGCAAGGTCTGGACTATAAAGCGGATGAGGCAAAACTTCCCAACCACTTCATACTAAATAGTTTTTAACAGTTATTGCAACATGTGACCGAGTGTTATCATGATGGAATATTACAGTTTCATGTCTGGCGTTTTTCGGCCAATGCTCGCTTCAAACGAATGAGTTGCGTTCGGTACCATGTGATGGTCTGGCCAGATTTCAGCAGCTCATAATAAATAGGTCCCTTTTGCTCCCACCAAATATAGAGCATTACCGTAGCCCCATGGATATTTGGCTTTGGTGTCGATTCGGCTGGTTAGCCCGGCTTCACGAACGATCTCTTACGCTTCGGGTTATCGTAAATATCGCAAGTAATGATTCGATGTAAAATTGATTTTCTTTTATAGCGTTCAAACATCATTTCTAACATGCATGGAGTCTCAGCTTAAATTCGTATGGTACCCCATTTCCTTGCTTTTTAATGATTCCTGCTGCTGCTTGCAAACGTTTTGAAATTGCTGATTGAGTAGTTTCCAATGATTTTGCAAGCTCTTGTTGAGTTTGACAACAATCTTCATGGAGTAATGCCTCCAATACTTGCTCTTCAAACTTTTTTGGCTGGCCTGGGCGATATTTGTTTTCCGTGTCAAAATCACCACTTCTGAACCGCACAAACTATCTCTCGTACATTGAAATTGAAGGAACACATTCCCCATAAGCTTCGGTGAGCAATCGGTGTGCTTCAGCGGCACTTTTTTTTCAAATTAAAGAAGTAAAGCAAAACTTCCCGTATATGACGCTTTATTGGCACAAAATTCCACATTTTCGAAGCAAAAAAAAATTAGTTGTTTACACTATAATGTTCAATAACTAAGTGAGAATAAATGACATATATGTACCCTTCAAAATGAGATAAGTTTTTAAAAACCGCGTTCAAAAGTTACGCCTTTTTTGGCTTTTTTGTGGCTCATTGAATTTCTTTATCGTTACCAGATTTCCCTAACATCGGCTTTTGTTCTTTTTAATTAAATTTAATAAAAAATTAGTTTATTTATTGATGGACTAATTAAATTATAATGAAACCCTTCAAAATGACATATAAGTTATTAAAAACATAAAACGCGTTCAAAAGATACTCCAGCTATTGTAAATCCCACATTTTTAAGGCATACACCCAATTACAGTTTTCTTTATAGAAAATTTTGTGTATAATAGTAGTATTTTCTATATAAAACATTGTGTATAACTGTTTTGTCTATAGAAAATTTGTGTATAACAGTTATCTCTATAGAAAATTTGGTGTAAAAGAGTTTTCTTTAAAGAAAATTTGGTTTATAACTGTATTTTGTGTATAACAGAATGTTCCATAGATAACTTTTTGTAAAACAGTATTTTCTACAGAAGATCTTATGTATAACAGTATTTTCTTTAGAAACGTCCTGCATATTTCAATATTATTCGATACATTTGATATTTTTAACTCTCCAGTAAAAAAATCAAATTTTCATCTCATCTAAATACTGATTTATGCAAATCGACACTCAGCTACTGATTTCGTGGTACAAACAATGATTCGTATTTGTTTCCCACATGTATATGATTAAAAATATTATTATAATTTTTGTGTTTTTTTTTACTTTATTTTAATATTTATTGAAAAGTCCAAAGTTAACAAAACTTTAATCAGCTGACACTGAATAGAGTATGTATTTAAAAATTAGTTAAGGTTGTGTTGTTTTTCATACAAAACATTTTGAAAATAATAACTAATTAAGAATTATAAATAACAAACTAATAAATACTAATGATTTACATTGTATTTTAATTATTTATCTATCTCTCTATCTATCTATCTATCGAGAAAATTAATGATAATTCTTAAGAAAAATTTGAATCCGTTTTGAGCCAGCAATAATGACATGCACATGCATAATTTCATAATTAAACAATTGCTAAATTCAATCATAAATATGCATTTAATTGTATTTATGCACAAACATTTTCCTTCATCTTCAACACACACAGTATTCATTTCATCATCATTATGATCTTCATTATCATTCTTCATTCAATGCAAATAATTCCACAACTTTCACAAAAAAATAACATTATTATGAATTATGTATTTAAAAAAAAAGAGTACTTGATCGTAAAAGTGACAGCTGTTGTTGTTAATATTGGAAAAATTAATAAAAGTGGGGAAATATGAATTTATTGCTGTTAAACAAAGATCACCAAAAAGATGGCGGCATATTGATTTTATCATTCCGTTTGTCACACACCGAAATATTGATCATAGACCCTTTAGTCGCAAAATCAATAATAAGATAATATGAATTGTTGAATTGAGCACAAAGTTTGCATAATTTAAGAGGAATATAATTTCTTGTTGGACGATTTGGAATTATGAATTCTATTCTGCGAAGTATTAATTCCGAATTGGTTGTACCATTCAGTAAATTAATCATGAATATTCATATATATTTTCCTACCTTTTAGAGTAGGGAGTTTAATAAGTGCTAACCGACTTTCATATGATGGTAGATTTATGTCCATGGAAGTTTTCGGAGACAAAATAAATAAAATTGTTTTTGGACGGATTCTATTTTCCTTATATAGATTTCGTAATGTGGATCCCAGACAATACAAGCTATTCTAAAAGTAACGTAAAACTTTCAGTCACTTAATTCCATATGCAGCTGGATCGTCTTAGAATCTTATGAGGACCCAGAATACAGGCGTAGATCCAGGGCTACCATTTGGAGGAGGTTGTGTGTTAAATAAAATAACATTTATTTTACATTTTTTCCTTTTTATACCCTTCACCATGAGTAGCAGGTTCGGATAGTTATAGTTTCGGATAGTTATAGATATAAGAGTAGATATAGCCATGTCCGTCAGAATGTTGAAATCAACTTTCCGTAGCCCCCAAATAACGTCCATGCATCAATATATCTGAAATTCGACTGGTTCTGTTGCGAGACAATCGGCCCACAAATGGTTGGAAAAAGGAAAACTAGGACAACCTTGAAAAAAAAAAAATTTTAAAAATTTTTTGCTATAAAATTTACAAATTTCGATTGAATATCTCGAATAACCAGGCGATATAGCTCTTGGCTGCTCCCATCCGTCACCGAAAATGGGGCGCCGCTTAGTTTTCCGGATTTGATTGGTTGAAATTGCAAGGGATAACACATTTTTTAGCTTGTTTCCAAATTTTAAATGATTTATATTTGCTTGAAACTGACTTAGAACGACTACGTTTACCTGTTGTCTTGCTCTTACTTCTCGATCTTCCGAAAGATTCCATTTTGTTGCACAGACTTTCCAGCTGACTTTCAATAGAGTAACTTCGGGTATTGTGGACTATGCGTCTAATGAGGACCAGTGTCTTTTTTCAGAAACTATTGAAGGTATGATAAAACTGATTTGTCGTACATTTTACAATTTGTTTGAAACGACAATTGCACATCTGCTTTCATGAGTAATTGATATATTGGCTTTTTATGCTTGTATTGAAATTAATGCGCGTGCTCAACATTTTTTTCGGCTCAAGTAAGAAACAAAATTTGGTACAGATACTTGGCAGAATTTAATGTTTGGTTGTTTTATATAGTTAAAGTGGACACGTAGTTTTGCATATATTTGGTAAGAATTTAAGCACATTTAGATTATTAGGTAATAATAATTGTTTACCACTGTAGCCCAAGTTCGTGTAATGTGGACCACTTAAATTACTTGATTATGTACTACTGGTCCACATTACCCGACAATAACTATGTACTTTGTATGCCATCTATCTAAGCCAAGAACGCGTCTTTTTAGTTTGTATTAATAATAATATATTAAAATTAAATTTTTTAATCATTCATGATCAGCTGATTCATGAATTTTATGTATCAAATACTAGTCCACATTACCCTCATATAGTGGTCCATATTACCCTCCAATTTTTTTAATGCTGGTTTTTGGGTTCCTTTCAATATTTTCACATACATTTTTTATCCTTTCAACTGCAAAAACAATTAGAGAATACATTAGCTAATTTATTGCTTCACAACTTTTTTAATATCCATATATATTGTGGCCAAAATTTAGAAAAAACAAAACGGTAGTCCACATTACCCGAAGTTACTCTATTATCGAGCCTTCTCGTACGGTTTTCTGATGACGAGGAAATCGTGATGGTTTTTGTCTGATAATTCGACTTCTGTCAAAAGTTTCTTAAGACGATAAGCGTCAGAGTCGGAAAATGAACTGATGAGTTTTGCTTTCTAGGTTTCATACATGTTAACAGCCGGAGGGTTGATTATGATGTCTTGCACTTTATCGACGATGTTGCCCTCTAATGATGCCATTCCTTTTTACCTGCTCGCCTGCCAGAATATATATACTAATGGCAGCCTGCGATGAATATTTTGATGTGTAGGTACTAGAGTTTTTCTTTTCCGCACATTTTCATTTCCCGGAAAATCGGGATTGATTTTGAAATTTCCCGGGATCACGGGAATTCCCGCCTAGAACAAATTATTAAATTTTATGAATGTAGACTTCGTTAAAAATCTAAAAAAATGTCCGGTTTTAAAATTTCATTGGATATACATAAATAAAAACTTCAACAAAAATTTAATATAAAGAGATAAACTGACTTGATTTCTAATTTTGGTTATACGTATACAAACCTGTCACAATTTGTCATTTGTATCGAAATGGCTTCTATTTCCATTCGATTTTGTTGCAATTAATTCTGTTAATTCGCAAAAAATAAATATTTTTTTTAATTTTGAATTGAAAATGTTTTGCTTATTAAATCAAAAATTAAGTAAGGAGGCTAATTAAAACTTGAAGAAACCCCAATAATATTAAATAAAATACAATTCCACGGAAGGTTGTTTTATTCCAAAAAAGTTCGCTTTACTCTTTGTTAAAAACCAAAATATTCACGAGTTTTTGGAATATTTTGAATAATGAACTGGTCTTTATTTGTTACTGGTCTATTTGGATTAAATCTTTTTTGTTGTATGAATCTTCTGAATTTGTTTTGGAGCTGTAATCATCTTTTAGAAAAAGTTAAGTTCAAAAAACATCACATTAAACTAAAGAAAATAATTCCCGGGAATTCTCGCACAATTTCCCAGGATTTCGGGATTGAAAATTTTGCGGAATTCCCGGGATTTCCAGTCCCGGGAATTCCCGTGAAAAACTCTAGTAGGTACATATAATAAGTTTTGTGTAGTTTGGTCAAGACGTTACGCATTAGAATTCCATAATATCAACAATTATGTTTGACACCTAGTAAATCATGAAGTCAATGAAGTACTCAATTTTTTTTTTTCATATCTAAAAAAAAATCTATTACAATAAATTCAAACCAAATGCGGAAATGATTATTTATAAAAATAACGTCCACATATTTTGAAATAAGTAAACATATACAGTGGTGGCCACCAATTTAAGACAAATACTTGAATTTTTTTCATCAACTGAATTTTAAGTGCGATAGAGCCAAAATAAAAGGACCTCTAAGGGTATGAAATTTATTATTAATGTTTCTAGTTTCTGAAAAATGTTTGGAAAAATCGGTAAAACATATATGGACAAAGATATGTGGAAATACGTTGACCCACCTCAGTGAACATCCGCTGTTAATAACATGATATGACTGAAACTAATGGAACTAAAAATACGAAATTTGGTCCGAATATTTTATAATAATAAAAATATAATGATATAAATGTGAGAAAATATGTTTATTTAAAAAAAAAAATTTTTGGTCGAGTTGTAGAAAAATTGTATGTGCTCGTGGTGAATATGTATGAATTGACACAGTCGAATAAAACACACTTGTGTGTTAAAACAGTCCTCATGCATACATATTTGTGGAAATATTTGAAAAAATAATTAACAATCACGTGGAATTTAGCAAACAATTTTTGTCTTAAATTCCTGGCCACCACTGTATGTACATATTTCCTTAAATACGATATTGTCGTAAAACATTCTGTGGATTTTACGATATTAAAGAGAAAAAAAACAAAGCAAAAAATCATGCTACAGCAGCTGGTGCTGGGTTGATGATGGTGTTTGGTGCTGGCGTTGACTCTGGTGGTACTCAGCATAAAGAAGAAGTATACATACATAAAATATAAATAAAAATAAAAAAAGGATGTGTGATGCGCATGCATAATTTTGTTTCAGTTGCTCCGTCATCGAGTGTGAACAAATTCCCATTTAAACAAACTTCTATTCTAAACTCGCAACAGCATAGAGTCGGGCAAATTTTGAGACAACAAGCAGGCGATTACGTGTGTCATCCGTCGTAGACGACAAATTAAATTGATTAAAAATTCCAGAAACGTAATTAAATTAAATCAAAACAATTAATGTTTATTTTATTTTATATAATTTATTTAAACTTAAACTTGTGAAATTTTTATACTAAACATTTTGTTTTTGATGATTTTAGTTATAAACAAAACAATAAAACATAATTACTAGTCAGCCAGCCACAAACAACGGAAGGAACCAGAAAATAACACACACACTCAAGCGACAGTTAGTCACCGATTTGAGGCAATCAATCAATTAGTCAGCCAGCCAGCCAGTCAATCAGCCGAGGAAGAAAATTATAATGAAACCAATTATGTCGCGAGTTGTAATGTCCTTTATGATTTATTTAATCGCTGCTGCTGTGGTGGTGAACTGTGATGAAAAGAACATAAATAAATTGCTTAATAATCAGGTCATTGTTAGTCGTCAAATTATGTGCGTTCTGGAAAAGAGTCCTTGTGATCAATTAGGACGACAACTAAAAGGTAAATTTATTTATTTATTAAATAAAATTTTACATTATTGCTGTGTTTCTTTTTTAGGCATTTTTATTTTATCATTTTTTATTTTATAATAAATATGCAAATTCTAGAAAATATGCAAGTGTATTATAGTATGTATGTGTGTATGTGTTAACAGTTTTGTCTTGTTTGTTTGACGTGCTCATAACCCAGTTATTTTTGCAAGATCTTATAAAGGTCATCCATACATACATATTTATTAACCCGTCCGTCCGTCCCTCCATCCCTCCATTTATGCATTCATTAATTTTAATCAATTGTTATGAATATGCATGTTTATGCATGCAGATATTTAAATCAGGACAAGTTATTTTGTTTTTGTTTTAATTAATTTTATATTAAAGTTTATTGAAATGGAAAATTTTCAAGTTTTTTTTTTTTGCAAACATATAAACAAAATTTCCACTAAAATGCATAAAGTAAGTTTTGTTTTTTTTTGTGGTTTTGTATCCAAAAATAGTTGTTCTTGTTGTTTTAGTAGCGATACATAGTTGGATACATAAATTATTGACATGACGTTCATGGTTTGTTTATATACATTTGTAGAGGCGCGGATAACGGGGGCAAGGAAATTATAAAACATACTAAATATTCATACATGCATATGCATGCATTCATATTAGGGTTCTACAATCCCGGGATATAATAAAACAATTTGTACATTCCCGGGAATTGTTTATTATTAAATTAATCGCCTTTTAGAATTGTTTTTTTAAAATTTAAAAAAACGGGTTAAAAAATATTTTTTCCGATTTTGACCGATTGTAGGTCCAACTTACTATGGTCTTATATACGTCGTTGCAAAGGTCTTTGAAATATCTATAATTAGATATCCATATTATCTATATTAATGACTTAGTAATCCAGATATAGGTCAAAAATCGAGGTGGTCCTGGTTTTCTTATATCTCAGCCATTTGTGGACCGATTTTGTCGATTTTAAATAGCAACCGAGCCGGAAGAATTTATGTATGAATCGTGTATGTAAGTTATTTGGGGGCTTCAGAAAGTTGATTTCAACAGACAGACGGACATGGCTTAATCGAATCCGCTATCTATAAGGATCCAGAATTATATTTTGTGGAAATTACAAACGGAATGACAAACTTATATATACCCTTCTCACGAAGGTGAAGGCTATAACAACCAGATTTCGAGAAAATTGGGCTTAGACTTCTGCCAGCGTTCTAAAACAAGTATGTATACTAGGACGGGTCGATTTGTATGGAGGATCAAAAAGTACAAAATCGTATAGCAGAAACGCAATCTACGGAAAATTCTAAGAAAGTTTCCTCAAGAAACCATAGGTCTAAAATCAAATTCTAACTTGCGCATTTCGTCTTTTATCCAATAAAAAACTATTAAAAAAAAATTATATTGAAATATCATTGGATAAAAGACGAAATGCGCAAGATAGGATTTGATTTTAGACCTATGGTTCCTTGGGGAAAATTTCTAAGAATTTTCCGTAGAATGCGTTTCTGCTATACGATTTTAAAAATCTACACACCCTAATATATACAATATGTTTGGCTATACAATGTTGGTCCAACTATTTTAAAATGTTTATAATATATTACAGGTCAACAAATATAGAAAAAACAATGGTGCCGAGATATCGTTAGTAGTTTTGTATTAGATTGGTATTGGTAATATACCAGAGACCGTAAATAACGGTTATCCAGCAAATTTTAAATCAAAAACTGTCTCTATGTTTGATTCAACGGAGACCTATACAGTTATATACCAATAGATTCGTATTGACGTGCTCTTTCAGTATCTATGGTGATATTAAAAAATGATCTCAATCCAACCGTTATTTTTCATCGTAAAAATAAAAGTTCTCATGAAACTCTTAAAAGGAGAGTTTTAAATAGGCGTCATAAAAAACTCATTGGAGGAGTTTTTTTTTCTGAAAGGAATCAAATTTGAGGAGCTTTATTTTTCCCGTCAGCAAAAAAAACTCAATTGAGGTGTTTTATTATTTCCATCATAAAATTCCTTGAGGAGTTTTATTTTCCCGTCAGAAAATAAAACTCTTTTCGATTATTTTCTACTTTTTTCAGTATCTTTCTTCATTGAGTGTAGTATTTTATTTGTTTAAGAAAATAAAAACAACAATATTTTAATAATAGGAATCAAACAATAACAAATTAAAATCTAATTTGATTTTATTTTAATGACAATTTATTCAATTGCAATACAAATGACTTTTTTTATGGCGGCTATTTAAAACTCTTTTTTAAGAGTTTCATGCAATCTTTTATTTTAACGTTGAATAATAACTGTTTTAGATGGATTTTTATTTTTAAAGTCACAAAATAAATGTTATAAAACAACTTTTTTGATATCACTTATAACCGTTACGGTCCCTGTAATATATCATCTACCAAAAAGATGGGGGTATAAATATATTTCATGATATCATGAAATATTGCACACATTTTTCTTTTGATAAAAACAAAAACTCTGTTGAAAATGGTAAGAATCGGTCCTTGATATCTCCCAGTCCCCATATAAATTTCATATGGAATATTGCTTTATGCTACATAAATGCCTATATAATACCAGTATCTATATCAAATTCTACAAAAATAATATATATTTTGGACCCTAAAATTGGTCATACCTCCAATATAAGGACCATTTCCGAAAAACGCGTAAATAATTATGTGTAGCTCCTATATAAGGGCCACCTCTGAAAAATACATTATCCCCTTGCAATGTGGAATTTACAACAGAATTCTAGGAATTCCCGCGAAAATTTGATCGAGTAGAAACCCTAATTCATAATTTAGTATTAGTTATTCTTCAGATGACTGTGAATTTGCCAATAAAATTAAACAAAAACATCAATAAACATTTATGTATGTATGAATGTTAACCCTTTATAAGTCCATAATGTAGAATTCATTATTATTGTGATTTTGGTGATTAAGAACAGATATATCAAAAGCATATACTACATAGTTATAATCAGTCTTCCACATTTTTATATGAAATTAAAGCCCGAACTTTTTACCGGTTCAACCCTGTTTGGTTCATTTCTGGTAACATACGTTAGATATTATAAATAACATTGCTAGATCGTCTTAGAATTGTATAAGGATCCCGTCTAAGACCAACATAATGGTTGTACATGTTTACAATAACCATTTAAAATGTTTTACAATTTTTAACATATTATGGACACTGTAATTATGTGTATGATTGCGGTAACCATAATATGTTTAATTTGCCATTATGATTGAAGTAATTAAGTATATGTTTGTGGCATCCATTTTTATGATGTAATACTTGAAAATATTGTGTTGTTCTCGGATAATTGCACATTCTGATTCATCATGAACATGATTGCCATAGCCATATATGTACATATGGGGGATTTCATGTCAAGTGAACCAATTTTTAAAATCGATGTCTTTCGATCGGGATGAAATTTGCACCAAGATTAGACCTATTGGATAGTAATTCAGATACAATCGATCAGATACAAGATCCGTCAAGAACTCTCTGAGTTATAGGGGATCAAAATTTGACATTTTGGCCAAACATGTGTTTTTTCTCATCCATGTAACTTATTACCTATTGTTCTTAGCAAAATTTGGCCCAAATAGTTTAGATAGCTATTCAAAAAAAATATCTAAAAAAAATAAAAAAAAATTTATATTTTTGTTCCGAAATCAAAAACTTTTTTGACTTTTTTTCAAAATGGGACCTTATTTTTTGTCTTAAAAGAAAGCTTAGATATTTTCCATGAAGACCTACTTGGTCGCTTAGTGGGATGCGAGTTCGATATCTATCAAAATAAATGTTTTGTAACTCAAAACATTTTTTTTTGACATTTTTTGCAAAATCAAAAACTTTGTGGACATTTTTTTTCAAAATGGGCCCTTTTTTAATTTTTTGCTCAAAAGAAAGCTTAGGTATTTTCCTTGAAGACCTTTTTAGTCGCTTAGTGGAATGCGAGTTCGATATCTATCAAAATAAATATTTTGTAACTTAAAACATAAAATTTTTGAATTTTTTTTTGCAAAATCTAACTTTTTCCAAAATGGGCCCTTTTTTAAATTTTTTTGTTGCTCAAAAGAAAGCTTAGGTCCATTATTTTAAGAGGTTTTAATCGCTTATTGGGATGCGAGTGGGATATCTATCAAAATAAATGTTTTGTAACTCCAGACATACAATTTTTGAGTTAAAACATTTATTTTGATATATATCTCGCTCGAATCCCACTACGAGACCAAAAAGCTCATAAAGGAATAGACCTAAGCTTTCTTTTGATATTAAGTAATTTTAATTTTGCGGCGCCTTACTGCACGAAATTAGGGTAATAAAATCCATCTACATTTTATATTAATTAAAAATCACCCAGATGTTTAATTATAAAATCGTTTTGCATAATTATGTACTTTTACTTTACTATTAATAAACAATATTTATATTATTCCTCTTCCTGTATAGTTCCAGTTTTAATATTTAATTAATTCGTAGAATCTTTTTTAACAGGTTTGTTGATTTTAATTAAAAATACTATTCAATCATTTACGATAAAAAATTTACTGAAAAATTGTTCTACACATAGAGTATTCAAAAATCGAAATTATTTTTTGGGTAATTGTTCCTACCCAACATCGACTTTGATTGGTTTCACAAAATTTACACCAATAAAAGTGGGCGTTTATTCATTTTAGTATTTTAGCCGATTTTCCCTTGGTTTGGCAGAAGCTAAAACAAAATCTATCGGAATTATAACTAGGGAAATGTAACCATTCCGAACTAACTAAATGTGTGATAGACCTGCATATTATAGTTAAATGAAATCAAACGTAAACGAATTCTAAAAAAAATTTATAATTGAAAAATGTATGGAATATTAAACAGTCTTTAAAATTGTTTAGTCACCTGCTAAAATCCCATTGTCTAGTTGAGGGGTTAAAAATTGACGTCATACTGAAGTTGCGTGTTTAAAATTATAAGAAAAAGGTTTGAAAACTTCTCGATATCCAGCTATCTATGTATATAGCGGCCGGACAGACAGCTAAACACAGGTCATTAATATTAAGCAAGAATTTATTTTACACATGACTAAGTTTGCCAGTCATTTATGTATGAATATTTTTTGTTTTTTGTTTTCTATTTTTTTTTTCTAAAGATTAATATTTTTTTCAATTTATTGACATCAAATTTGCGCTAACGCTAACAAATTTAATTATTCGTCTACCATGTAAAAAAACATTACTACTAATAATACTTGTGAAAAACAAAAACATTTTAGAATAATTTGGAAAGTTTCTATTGATATAGTAAATACCCTACGATTAGGGTTGAATTCCCGGGAAATATTGTAATAAAAACATATTTTGCATTCCCGGGAATTGTTTTTAATAAATTAAATCAAAACATTTTAAAATTTTTGAAATAATTGGGGTATTCACACGTTGTGCTATTAAGTCATATTGCCAAAAAGTACTAAAGTTTTACAATAGTTTTAAAAAATTGTAAAAAGACTTTTTATGCTGTGTTTATTATTTTGTCATAATTAAACAGTGTAAATCTAAGTGGAAAGGTAAAAATTCTTCATCGAGCCTTTGCAACGACGTATATATGTAAAGCCATAATAAGTCGGACCTACAACGGGCCAAAATCGGGAAAATTATTTTCTAACCCGAATTTTTTTTCACCAAAAAAAATTTTTTTGTCATAAAATTTGTTCACTAATTAATTTAAAAAAAAAAATTGACATTTTTTACTAAAAAATTAAAATTTTTTACTAAAAAATTAAAATTTTTTTTTTAATTATGAAATGAAAATTAAAATAGAAAATTTTGAAAAAAATTTATTTCTTTTTTCAGCTGACTCAAATTTGAAATAGCAAAGTTGCTCACTGCAGTCACTATGGTGGTGTAGAGTATAAAAATTTTAATTTTGAACCTATATATAAACCAAACTAAAGGGAATTTCAAAATTCTGGAGAACTTTAAATTGTGTATGGCCAAATGTTATCAAAGTCGACTACTGCTACACATTCAATATATGTATATTGACCGCGATCCAGTATCGCGAGATTTAATATTCTGAAATCCAGATCGTGATCCAAATATCACAATATATGTATATTGAACGTGTAGTAGTGCCCGAAAAGCAAAAATTATTTTTTTTTTATCTAAATTTTTCGATTCGAAGAAAAATTAAAACGAACTTTATTCAGATTTTTACAATTAAAGTTATTTTTTCCACCAAAAAACCATTTTTTCCAAAAAAAACACTTTTTCCTCTAAAAACTGATTTTTGGAAAAATTGATTTTATTACATACTAAGATATATAATATTTGTACCACAATATTTTTACGCAGTACTGTTCTACATTGTAGAACATTAACAATTCATAGTTTAATAGTTATAATTTATTAGAATTCATTCAATAATTACAGCATTGTTGGTTGCCCCATTCATTATATGTTTAAATGTTAATTTTTGCTTTATATACAATATTTTCAACAATTTATTGTATTGTTTTCATTAACAAACAAATGTTCACTGGTACATATGTACATATATTTCTTTCCATGCAATTTAATTCAATTGAAATGTGATTTTATTTTATTAATTTTCTTTCAATACTATTTCAGCTGCTCTACCTGAGGTAATTGTACGTAACTGTCGCAATTGTTCACCCCAGCAGGCACAGAATGCCCAGAAGTTGACAACATTTTTACAAACGAAATATCCCGATGTCTGGGCCATGCTTTTAAGGAAATACAAGACATAAATTATAAATAAATAAATTGAGCAGCAAATGAAACAAATACACTACAAAAATTCCAACAAAAAAAATATTCAATATCAAATCGTACTAAATCAAAAATAAATCTCAAACTAAATGTATTTTTAAAATCATAATTCAAATATACAAAAAATCAAACAAAAACTTATATTGTTTAGTATCGTCTATGTAAAACAAATCTACTATAAAAAATTTATGTTTAAACTAATTATTAACAGTTCCTAATTGTCAACTAAATGTTCATTTATCAAACTGCACAAAATATTTCTAGTATTGTATATTTAGTAAATGTTTAATTAGTAACTTTAATATACATAATACAAATTTATGCTTATAAATTCGAAATTCCAAAAATGTTCAAGCTTGCTTTTTACATTCGTTCATTTCATTCGTAATAAGTGTGATTTTAACAAAACAAATTTGTATTTTTATAATTAAAAGAAGATAAAAAAATCAATGTTTTACTATGACGATATAAACAAATGATGACATGCTCAATTTGAAATTGTTTCCATTGATTGCTCTCCTCAATACGAACTAACTATATTGAAAAACTTAATAATAACTCGGTATTTTTGTGATTTTCATTCAACAATTAGAGGCAAAAAAACTAACAAAAACCATAAACCTAACAATGATTATTAATTATAATTGCTTTAATTTCAAACATTTTTAATGCGAAACAATAGTTATTTACTATTACTATACATATGTACATATGTATGTATAAAACATCTAATAAATTAATAAATTACATACATCTATCTATGTATATGAAATAATAACTGTTTTTATGTATTTATTTATTTTTTTGGATTTTTTATTAATTATTTGCTGATTTAAAAAAAAAAAAAAAATCGTCAATGAACTTCCTGCGGTTGCATTTAATAAAAAGCTTAAGATACAAGATACTTTGGAACTGCAGTAAATCATTTAACAGCGTTATTAGATATTGGTCACACGTGATTAAGCTACAATTAGTTTTAAGTACGAGTACAAGTTTTAACCTCTTAAGGTACTACTAACATTGATAACATGTTCCTACTAATGCCCGTAATATCATCAAATAGATATCTCTATCTATCAGTGCTTAGTTACTTATAGAATAGAAATGTTTGTTAATTTTTACCCATAGAAATTGACTTGAAAATAATGTCAAGGTACCCTTTAGGTAAATTTATATGCTGGATATTTGTTGAAATTACGGGACCATAATTTCAACAAGTAGATATCTACGATGTAAAATACCCCGCAAAAAAGTTTCCTTTTAGATAACTTTACATTATTTTCAAATCATTATCTACGGGTAAAAATTACCAAATATTTGTACTCCATAAGTATGTAAGCACTGAGAGTTATCTATTTCTTGAAATTACGGTCATTATTTGTATAATAAACCAATACCTTTATGCCCTTCACCAAAGTATACTTTAACATATAAATTGAAAACAATTGCTGGTGAAAAAAAGAGTTTTTGACGAATAAAATATTTTACTGAAAACAAATTCTTGGTAAAAAATAAAAAAAAAAATCGGGTGAAAAAATATTTTTCTGATTTTGACCCATTGTCGGTCCGAATTTTTATTAGATATCCATATGATCTATGTATTGTATATTACAGAGCTGTAAATGAATCACTCATTTTTGAATTAATTCGCGAATCATTCACACAAAAAAATGAATTGAATGAAATTTGAATCAATTGAAATGAATTTGGTAAAAATTAATTGCAATTCGTTTCCAATTCAAATGAATTGAATTGATTTTGAATTAATTCAAATGAATTTAGTAAAAATTAATTGCAATTCGTTTCCAATTCAAATGAATTGATTTTGAATTAATTCAAATGAATTGGAAAAAAGAAGTAGCAATTCTAACCAATAGAATTATTTTTGAAATTTCGACCTGTAGTCAGGCGGACGGACGGATGGACATCGCTTAATCGACTCCAAAAGTGATCCCGAGCAGATTGGTATACTTTAAAGTGGGTGTTGGGACACACGTTACAAACATCAGTTCTAACCCAATATACCCTCCCCACTATGTTGGTGTAGGGTATACAAATCGAGATAATCGCGTCATTTTGAAGGGTACATATCTAACGAATCGTCATATGCGGGAAGTTTTGCTTTACTTCTTTAAAAAAAAGTGCCGTTGAAGCACACCGATTGCTTAAAGCTTATGGTGAATGTGTTCCATCGGTTTCAACATGCGAGAGATGGTTTGTGCGGTTCAGAAGTGGTGATTTTAAAGCGAGCATTGAAACCGTAATATTACATCATGACAACGCTCGGCCACATGTTGCAATACCTGTTAAAAAGTATTTAGAATGAAGTGGTTGGGAAGTTTTGCATCAATTTTTCAATTGCCTCAATTTATTAATTCCTGGAAACGGAAAAATTCGGAAAATTAGGAATCCAATTCTCAACCCTTTTAAACCGTGCCCCACATTTTTTTGTTTAAAAATTGTCCGTGAATTATTGTCATCCGTGCATATTGTCATCATCGAAGATGATGAGGTGAGATAATTCTCACCTCATCATCTTCGAAACTTATTATATAACCTGAGAAAATACATAGTTACGATAATCATAAATGTTTGTCGCAAACAACTTTATTTGTCAAATATATTTAATTTTTAAAACTTGGTTTCATAAATAATGTTTTCGTTCATATTTTGTAATTAAATGATTGTCGGCCATATCGAGCCCTTAGCGCCAAATTATCGTAAGCGACAAAACACAAATTTTACAGGAGAAGGTTTTTTCGATTATTTTGAAATTTATACATAGAATTAAAAATTTTATGATGCGATACAATATAATTTCGTCCAAGCTATTTGTCTATTTTTCAAAAATATTTATAACTTTTGACAATTAAAAATTCATGGAATACTTTATTGAAAAATATGACAAAAAATGTTTTTTATTGGATTTTTGCATAGATACAAATTTTTCGAATTGAAATATAATATTTATTTATGAATAGTTTTTAATGAAATTTCACAGTTATGTAAAATTTTCTATTTAAAATGGAAAAATAAAAACGAATTTTGAAATTTATTATCAGCAATCCCGCAATTCCCAAAAAAGTGTTGAGAAATCCCAAAAATGGAAATTTTTAGTTTTTTGGCTATAATATCCATACCAGGGTCGGATTTATCGGAATCCTTTACAAAATAATTAAAAGCATATTGGGCCATCTAAAATCGGTTACTATATTTTGATATCGAATATGCGATTTGAGAATTTTTGCCCTAAAGTTTAATTTTACATAAAAAAATAGCTGTTTTTTGAATGGACCTGGTCCCCTCGGTAACAAAAATTTTTAATTTTTTTTTTCATTTAAAATATTTTATGAAAACTTAGCTTTCAGAAAGTATAAATTCCTTACACATCCTCTTGGAAATTTTTTGCGATAACTTAAAAAGAAAAAAAGTAATTTTTTCCCAAAAAAATTTGCCAAAAATCGGCTTTTCAAAATTTTTTAAATTCAAATGCATATAACTTTGGACTTAGTCATTATTTTTAAACAGTCCTTTTCTTATTTGACACATACATACGTTGTTAGTCCAATGAAGGAAAACTGGAGAAAATCGGAAAATATTTGGATACGCTGTTATCAAAAAACTGGAGTAGATTGGGTAAAAATGTTGAAAATTTAACTTTCAAATGCGAATATCTCCTAAGCTATAAGAGACAATTGATAGCTACGACTAGGTCTTTTGTAGCACTCAATGAGAAGATTTTATGTGTGTAATTTTTTGGAAATCGGAACACAAACGAAGAAATAGAATCATTTTAAAAATGTAATATACCCGAGGTGTCCTACTTTGAGGACCCTTGGTCGCGGCCCTGGTGGGCAAATGAGGTCCACGTTCAGAACTTAAACTCGAGAACACTTCTTCTTTGCGCATGTGAAATTTCATTTAAATCAATCTAACCATTTAGAAGTTACAGATTTATTTCTCTCTTTTTTTTCTATACCACTATGTGTCGCTTACGATAAAATTCGTTTACTGTAAAATGTAAACACTGACTTACGATAAAATCTTACCCCCTATAATTTTGAAGTTATTAACAATTTTGATATTCTGAGAACGCTAAAACATCAGTCGGATCATAAAATTTTAATTTTTACAATAAAAAAAAATTTAGAAAATGTCGCTTACGATAATTTGGCGCTAAGGGCTCGATATGATTGGCAATATGGTTGCTTTTGAACAATCTTATTTTTGTGAAAATTATAATTACAACTTAAATATTATAACTATGAAAAAATATTGTTTATCTATAATCATGACACGCTCACAATTACTCCATAACATGGACATGTTATCTAATTGATTTGAAGATAATCATATTATGATTATCATTATGAGTTGAATTCATAATAGGGTTGTGCCCAACCATAATATAAACGACTTTAATATGATCATAACAGCTAGCATGTGTTTACATATGGTTGTGCAACTATCATAATATGATCTATGAAACATAATTACACATGATTATATATTTTAATTACTAATTAACAAATAGTTTAAACAAGAGATTAAATTATGGTTAAGTAGCATCATATTTTGATTCTACTCATTAGTAATAATAAAAATATATACGAACAATTATATAATTTGATAGCAACCATAAAATCCAATCAAAATATACTTTTCGATTATGGCCACCACAACCATATTTTTTCTTTGTGTATGAATTCCAATTTAGATTATATTTTTAAGAAATATCAGGTAAGTTTTAACAAAATATTTTTTAATTAAAAAAGTTAAGTCAAAAATCAAATCAAAATTATCAAATCTTCAATTAAAATTTGGGCTTTTTTAAAGACCACTTATTTAAACTTAATTTCGCAGTATAAATTGTTTTACCATTTACTTTTGAAAGTCGTTAAAACTAATTTCTAACTTGCACATACAGACTTATAAAGTCCCACTACAAAACCAAAAAAATGATAATAACTATTCAACAAACATTTGAAATCCTCTAACGAGTTCAAATCCTTTAACGGTTAAACGTAACAGTACATGGTATGTTAAGATTGTTCTAAATGTACATGCAGTTGTGTAAAATGTTAATGTTAACATTTGCATAACTGTAAACTGTGTAACACTTACTGTTATTGATTGATTTTAATATTGTCCAATTCCATGTCATTCCAGCGCCAGCAACCGTGTTGCTAAATTTGTATTTTTTTTAGGCCAATTAGTTGTTTTAGAAGTGGTAAAGAAGTTGTTTTTTAATTTGAATTGGGATAAACATAACATGGCCGAAATGTCTCCGGGAGATAAATTAATTAGTGGTGCTACTCGCAAATTGGGCCATCTCAAGATGGCCAAAGTTATGTTCTTAATCATATCAGCAATTGTTTGTGTAATCATATTTTATGCCAATACAAGCGTAATTGGTAGGCGGTCACTGTTTGCACTGTTTCTTAGCAATCGCAATTCAGCAGCAGCAGCCACGGCTGTGGCAGACACCACATACGGGGGCGAATTATTAACAAGTCCTGAAAAGGAAACAACACTGCCACATGACCAACAACGACTACAAAATGAACAACAAGAACAAAATAAAAAAGCTGATTTTGAAGACACTCTCAGATATAGATCTCAAGACTTTGCTACGACGACAACCAGGAAAAAATCCCGCAAGTCGTTGGTTATGAAAACATTGCTCGTTAAGCCACCGTCCACGCGAAATGCATCGGTGCAAATATTCAATTTAAGTTCAACAGTATTAGGAACGGGAACTGGCACCTCCAGCTCAGACTACAACATTTTTGTTATATACACCAAGGAGAACTATCAGCTGCATGTCAAATTTGAATTGTTCATTAAGAGCCTCTTGAAATTTGCCAACTCTGGAGTGTTGCTGCACCTGCATGTTCTCACCGATGAGACGAGTGGCCATTCTGTGGATCAAATTTTAGAAATTGAAGTTCGTCGTTATAGACGTTCTATTATTTATAGTTTATACAATATGCGTTTGTGTGCGGAGGAAGTGGTGGACATTGTGAACACGATGACGCCGTACTTCAGCTCAACACCCAAATCGTACTATAGTGATTCGTTATTCTTCCTGTCGTTGGGATTGCATCGCATTGCCGACGAAAATATGGAACGTGCAATATTACTAGATTGTGACATAGTCTTCCGCACCGATGTCCGTCTATTGTTCAACGAATTCGATAGATTTTCTCCCGATCATCTGTATGGCTTGGCGCCGGAGTTGACTCCCGTCTATCGCCACATTCTCTACAGATATCGAGCCAATTATCCAAATACCGACTTTGGCAGCCCCTTCTACATGTCAACGAGTGAAATCCATAATATGGTTTCCGAAGAGTCCCAGCATACTCAACACAAACTAAGAAAATCAGAAAGACATGGCCTAAGGCATGGTTATCCCGGTCTCAATTCGGGTGTTGTATTGCTGCATCTGAAACGTATACGAAAATCGCATGTATACCATCAGCAGCTACACGACACAGAAGTTCGGAAACTTACCTCAAAATACATGTTCAAAGGACATTTGGGTGATCAGGACTTTTTCACTTTGCTCGGCTACGAATTTCCCAATCTCATCTATCGTCTCGATTGTGTTTGGAATCGTCAATTGTGTACATGGTGGAAGGATCATGGCTACAGTGATGTCTTTGACAAGTACTTCACTTGCAAGGGTCGCATCAAAATGTATCACGGCAATTGTAATGCCCGAGTGCCCGAATAATTCTGCTACCTACCTATGTACATGCGGAACCAACATACATACATATACCGATAACGTGTGTTCATTTACTCACTAGCTCACAGACTCACTCACACTGGAATTTCTCACGAAACCATCATCACATCTCTCTGAAGACAATGATTGTATCAACAATAATTTAGCCTTTAGCCGGTAGTTAGGTGTTAATAAGAATATCAAAAAAATTATATTCGAAAAAAATCGAAATTAAAGAAAATATATTAAACATAGTTATTAGTTTTTATTTGTGATATCGCTCGTATATTATATACTACTACATACATACATACTTATATTTCAAATATACAACAACAACAAAAACAATAATAAAACAATACATACTCAACAAAAAAAATCTATTTCTTATTCTTCTTACTAAAACTCTTCGAAATTGTACCCGAAATTTAAGTAGTTTAAATGAAAATACAAGTTACGATTGATTATATTACCTTTTATGTAAGTTATAGAAGTGCATACAATGGTTATGCACATTAATAGATTTATAGTATATATTCAATAAATAAAAATACATACATATATTTAAAGAAAGAAAAAATTATAATAAAGAATTGAACATTCCTTAAATTATATCAATATGTGTTGTTTCACTTATAAATGTTGCGAATTATTAAAAAATGAGTTACTCTATCGATATCTCACAAATTTACCGATATAAAGGTGGTATGTAAAACATTTAATGTAGATATACTGTGGACCATAGAGAAATACACATAGAGCGGAAATTAGAAAAAAAATACTCAAAAAAACAGACATACGAGTAGAGTATTGGTTTTTGTCAACTTATTTTTTGACCAATTTTTTAATAATTTAATTTCAATGCCTCTAGTTTAGAGATGACCTCAAACATAACTCTATGAGAGTGTTTTGAAGTGGCGCAATGGCCAGATTCCAATACCATAGAAAACCTATGGCAAATTGTAGATCACAAAATACGGGATTACCACGAATATGCGGTTATAATTGAATGGCAAAATATTTCAAAGGAGACCATTGATTGTTTAAGTGGTTTGAGTTGATACAGCTGTCGCTGAATGAGACTCGGGTCGTTCCGGAGCGAAGATCCAATTGTCGTGGGTAACTTTTTCCATTGTTTTTCAATACCATAAGAGTTTTCTACATAGATCGCAAAACAAATTCAATTCAATTAGTGAAAAAATTTTATAGGAACAATTTTTTAATTTTTTTTTTAATTTATTAGTGAAAAAAATTTTAAGGCAAAAACATTTTTTTGGTGAAAAAAAAGGTTGGGGTTAAAATATTTTATTTTTCCCGATTTTGACCAATTGTAGGTCCGACTTACTATCATTATATATCCATATTGTCTATAGTAATCCAGATATAGATAAAAAAATAGGTCAAAAATCGAGGTAGTCCTGGTTTTTTCCTTATACCTCAGACATTTGTTGCCAAACTGGCAACCAGAAATTTGTGGTTGTCCTCTGGCTACGCAACTGAAGTTCGGTTGCCATCCATAATCGACCCATTTTATATACATTGCCACTCATTGTGAATGGTATAATAATTCATTAATTTTTTAAAATTTGTAACTTTAAAATAACATAAATTTTGCGCGATTAATGCCATCAGTTTTTTTGTTTGATAGATAAATTGTTACTTGAGATTTATCTGCCATGATAAACCAAGAATTTCACAATTTGCCTGAGTTCAAAAATCTAGAGTTCATTAATTAACAAAAGATTCAGTAAAACGAATATAAAAAGACGACAAGTATAAATACGATTGCAACAAAAATCAAATGAATAAATAATTGTTAAGTTTAAATTAACGTTGATGGTATTAACACAATTTTAGCATTTACATACTTAAATTTAATTACGACGTCGCAATTGTTTTTATACTTCAATCTCTACAAAATAGTTTTAAAGTGTTTTTTTTTTTCTTAATTTTTTTATTATTATTTTTTCAAAATATAATTCTAATTAAAGCATTTATTTAATAAATGTACTAGATTGTGTTTTTGTTTTGTTTTGTTTTTTTCAAGAAATATTAAAACTAAATAAATCGTTAATATGTTGTTATTGAAAATAATAATATAAAATTGTTGTTAAATATTTTGTTTAAATTATGTTAAACCACATTAAGAAGAACATAAATATTTACCACTCTATACACGCTATATATTTATTGTATATAAAACAAAAATCAAAAACATGTTAAACAAGTGAAAAATATTGAAAGTAAAGAAAGTAAATTCGCAATTTATGTAATTATTTTTGAATTTTTGTTTTTGTGTTTCTCTTATTGCTTACTAACATTAATGATTTTTGTTGTTGGTTTTTTTCTTTTGTTTTTTTATTATTAAAAATAGTAACACCTTAATTCTATTAAAAAAAAAATAATAATAAATATGAATTGTATATATTTCTATATATATATATATAGTATTGTATATATAATTATGTATGTATATATAGTGGTGTAAATATATGTATATGTATGTATGCATGTATGTATGTGTATGTATTTATGTATATAATAGTTTAGTTTAAAGAGAAAGGAACAAAAAATACATTTAAAATTATAATTTAATTGATTTCTCCTCAAGATCTTCTCTATCTCTATTACTGAGAGTTAACTGTTTCACCACTACAAAATGTATATGGAAAGAATATATAAATAAACAGCGGGGGACAGACATTACATACAAAAAACACATATTTAGTTTACAAAATAAAATAAAAAATCGCACAGTTATTATGTTTTTCAAAATTACTTCTTCATTTGAATAAGAAACAAATTAGAAATTACAAAATTTTACTAAAAGGCGAATAACAAGTAGACTGTTTTGTTTTGTCTTGCTGACTGACTTAATTCGTCTCTGAAAATGAGATTTTGTTTGATTGCAAGAGAAAATGAAATGAAAATCATTTTTAAAACTCTACTAGTTCAAATTTGTATGTTCTTTGTTTAATTATTTGTAACACTTTATAAATACAATAGAATGAGGATTTTTTCTAAAATGTTTAATTGAATTCTTAAGTTTTTCATACATCATTCATTATTCATCAAGTCAACAACAGTTTATTTTGTTTGTTTGTTTGGGGTTTGGTTTTTCATATATGTATAAACTAAACTAATATTAATAATTTGAATTTGGTTTTGTTTTTATAATATTTTGTTTTCCAAATATTTTTGCTCGGCATCTTCCAACAAATTGTATGTTAATATGATTTGATTTCTCTTTTGTTTGTATTATAATATAGCTAAAACTAGTTTAGTAGTATGAAAATTGTTCAATTGTTTTTTTTTTTCTGTTTTTGGTTATTTCCTTTTTTTCTATTTCTGGTTTTTGGAAAACTTAAAATAATTATGTATGAATATGCATTTACGAATGAAGAATAATATATTTATTTATGTAGTTAATAGTTGTTATAGATGGAAGTTGTATACTTAATGATTTGATGAAATGTGAAGTGTGGTTGTTTAAAACTTGTGTCTCATTATGTGTTGTTGTTTGTATGATTGTGTTGAACTAATTAATTAAATAATTAATTTATTTATTTATTATCTATAGCGGCAATATGATCTGGTGAATCGCTCCTTAAAAATCTTTGCCACATGCGCAAGAATAACTTTTCCAAACCTTTGGCATATTGTGAACAATCAAATAAAGGACTGTCAGCGCGTGCCTTCCACACTTTGGCACGCAAGGTCTTGAGATATTCACGATCTGTGCCCAAACGTATGGAAATTTCTTGGTATTCTTGGCGGGTACTAGCTATTAATTCGGGACATCCCAAGGTAGCCAGCTGTGAAGCAGCCACTCTGTAAAAAGAATAAAAAAATATTTAGTACAAAAACTATTTATGTAGCATGGCAGAACAAGCAAGGTACAATTATTGGAAAGTATGTTCTCAATTATACATTCAATTTGTATGTATGTATTTACTTTTTTTCGTGAAATATTTAATTCAAATTAAAATTTTTCCAAATAATTATGTGATGGTTTTAATATAACGTGCAAAACATCCCAAAAGCAAAATAAAAAGTGATGAGAGTAGATGCTTTATTTGACGTTGTAGGGGTAAATATTGGCAACTCTCCCTAATAATTGAACCTGGTTGATTCTGCCATGTTTATGTAGTATTCACAAAAGACTATTTTTAAATTCACAAAGATTCAAAAATTTAAAAAAAAAACAAGTAAGAGAGCTATATTCGGCTGTGCCGAATCTTATATACCCTTCACCAAATTATACTTTAAAATACAAATTTTAAATATTTTTAGGTAAACAAAATTAAAAATTTTTTTTCGAAAAAAAATTAAAATAAAAAAAAAATTTAAAATTTTTTTTAAAATTTATTAGTGAAAAAAAAATCGGGTTAAAAATATTTTTCCCGATTTTGACACATTGTAAGTCCAACTTAGGCTTATATACCTCGTTGCAATGGACTTTGAAATATCTATCATTAGATATCCATATTGTCCATATTAATGACTTAGTAATCCAGATATAGATCAAAAATAGGACAATAATAGAGGCTGTCCCGGTTTTTTCCTTATATCTATATATACTTTGTGGGGTCGCAAATGAAAAATGTAGAAATTTCAAACGGAATGACAAACTTGCCACTCATGGTGAAGGGTATAAAAACAAATAACCCGCAAGAGTGCCGCAAGAGGCATGCATTACAAAACACCAATTATCTCAAAAAGGAAATATATTTTTTTTTTTAATTTAACTGTGACTTTTGTTACAGAATTGTTAACATTTCCCTCGAAGGTCGAAATACATTCTGACTTTCTGTCAGCTGTTTTGTGAGTGATGTCATAATTTTAGCACGTGAAATTTTGTGTGTGATTTTTTTTGATAGTTTTACGAAGTTTTAGTCGCCCGATCTATTCGAAATATTTTTTATTAGTATTTCAATATAATCATAATTACTGTTTTTACTCCTAAACCGGCAGAAATGCCCTGAGGCACTCTTCACATTTTTGCACCTGGTTCCTAAACTTAATTTGCAAATTAGTTTCTAATGGCTGTTCTGAGTTTATTGGGTCATAGTTACCCTAATTAGAGGGATAAAAGAGCTACCTGTTTATAAAAAAAACATTTTGGAGAACAACAGTTTTTGGGGTCGGAAATTACAAATGTAATAACAAAATTGTTGCGGATTTCGAAAACGCTGTTGGAGATTTTATATTGGTCCATTTCTTTTGTTCCGCATTGAAAGGGACGAAAAGTGATTTCAGCAGGACGGCGCTATGTGCCATGTGGTTGCTTATAATTTTGCCTTTTATGCATTGGTGTATGATGCATGTCCATACGTAATTACAGACTTCGGAAAGTTAATTCCTATAAACTGCCGAAGATCGACTGTCTTATCTATTAGGATTCTAACATAATATCCCTCAGTTAGGATAATTTTGGTAAAATTTTAAATCCCTAATTTATATTATTTTTGGAACTTTAAAAATATTTACCTTGATGCTAATGTTTCTCCTGGTAGTGTGACAACTGGTGTGCCAGTCCATAGAACATCCATTGATGTGGTGTGTCCATTACACAGTGGCGTGTCGAGACATACATCTGCCAATTGACCACGACGTACATGCTCTTCCTTACAAGCCACATTCGAAAAGATAACACGTTCTGGATCAACACCTGGACAAAATCGAAATAAATTATTAAAGAATTTGCTTAATTTTTATCTCAAAGAGCAAAACATACCCATCTCTTCAACAGTTTTCTTAATATTCTGTTCTCCCACCGCAGGGAATCTCAGCAGCCACAACACCGAGTTGGGCACAGCCTTTAAGATGTTCATCCATGTCTGCAGTGTTAAGGGATCGATTTTATACAATTGATTGAAATTGCAATAGACAATAGCTTCGTCGGGCAAATGATATTGCCGTCTGGTAGTGATGACAATAGTTTGTGGCACCTCCTCACCAGTGGCTGCCTTGTTGTTTGTCTGTGTAGTGGCCAAACCATTTTGTAAAACGACGCCGTTGAGGGAGGTCTGCACTTGTCCGCTAGCGATCATTGAGACAATTTGAGTGGTATTGGGAAGTTCGGCAACTTTATGTGTAACTTCCAACTGTTTGTTGGCATTGATTACTTCGCGTATCTCCTTAACACCTGTATTTTCCACCAGCGGCGATAGATCAGTGGCATTGATGACAGCCACATTGTCGGACACGGTCGTTTGCGACTTGTCGGCCACAAGAATGCGTTCCTTTAGATGGGGGAACATCTGTTTGTGATCCCCAATGAAGTAAGTGTATGGCATGTATGCCAATTTCTCACTGTATTGGTGTGCCAACTCCATGGGACTCGTTACTGAATCTGTTATGATGTAGTCCATAAATGAAGCACCGCTCGTGCCCGGGTAGCCCAACCACATAACCTGTATGGGTGCCGGCCGCAAGGCGAAGATTTCATTACGTGCCCCCTTGGTGTAGCCATTCATATTGACCAATATGTGTATGCCGTCATTGTAGATGCGATCGGCCGCCTTGCCGTTGCAGGGTATAGTCGACAAGTCGATAAAGTGCTCTGCCTCCTGCGATATCTTATAACGGAACGTGGTACCATCGTCGGGACTGAGAGAGTAACAGAAAATCTCAACGATACCGCGATCGTGGAGCCCCGGAACAGATTGCATCAAATGTGAGGTGGGATGGTTGCCAAAGTCCGAGCTGACATAACCAATACGTATACGTTCGCCATTCGGCACTTCACGTGTAAACTTATACGGAGGCTTGTGTAAAACAAGAATTTTTTCTATACACAAGTTGGCGTGCCGAGCCGCAATTGCTTTGCGGAAGTCGTGCGACAACGGATACAACATCGAATGATGTGGGTGAACAGATGGTAGACGATTCTTTTCCAACTGCTCGGCTACAATGCTCACCAATTTCTTCATGCGCGCCTCATAGTCCGTCCAATCGCAAACGATTTGCAAACAATGTGCCAAATTGCAATAGGCATCGGGAAAATCTGGTTTCAACTTCAATGCAGTGCGATACGATTGTATGGCTTCGGGAATGTTACCAGAATCCTTGTGAATGCTAGCCAAATTGCTGTGGGCATCTGCAAATGCTGGATTGATTTGTATGGCTCGCGAATAACATTGCAAGGCGCCAGCCACATCCTGCAATTCCTTGAGGGTGTTGCCCATGTTGGAGTAGGCATCGGCAAATGTTGGGTTAATTCGTATAGCTTCTTTGTAATGCATAAGAGCCTCCTTAAGCTTGCCTTGTTGTTGCAGAACCGAAGCCAAATTTGAATGAGCTGCCGCAAAGTCAGGAAAAACTTCCAAAGCTTTCAAATACAAACGTGTAGCTTCTTCGATAAAACCTTGTTCGCGCTTAATGTTGGCCAAATTGTTCAAGGAGTCGGCATGATTGGGACACAAACGTAGAGCGGTATTGTAGCATTCCTCTGCCTCTTTAACCTGTAAAAGTGGAGAAAAAAAGAAAAGACACATTATATTGAGAACAAATTCTTTGTGCTTGAGATTGGAATAAAAAAAAAACTATACTAACTACCTGTCCTTTCTCTTTCAGAGCATTGGCTAAATTACAGTAAGCATCGGGGAAATTCGGCTGCAATTCGATGGCCCTTCTGTAGGTATCAATGGCCAAATCAATCAAACCCTGTTCATAATAAACACAGGCCAAATTACCATGCACCACAGCATTGTTAGGAGACAAATTTAATGCTCTCAAATATGCTGCCACAGCTCTGCAAAAAGTGAAATGAATATAAACAAATAAAAATACAACTCATTCTATGTGTTTGTATGTATGTAGATGTATACCTGTCGAAAATTCGTGCTTCCTTTAAAACATTGCCCAAATTGATATAAGCATCCAGAAAATTGGGATCCAAAGTAACGGCCTTTTCGAAATGATGTATAGCCAACCATATTTCACCCTGAGCATTAAATACACAACCCAAATTGCTCCATGCCACTGCAAAACTAGGGCAAGTTTCAATGGCTTTCAAGTAACAAGCCTGCATATAAAAACAAAGAAAAATACATATTAAGAAAACAATTTTTCACATATTTAACAAAATTAAAACAAACCTTAGCCTCTTCAAGACGACCCAAGGCCTTCAAAAGATTACCCAAGTCACTGCGTACACAGTACAAATCCTTAAATGTTAAAAAAAATATATAAATTAAATAAAAATTCAAATAAATTATTGCTGTTTTAAACATACTGGATTGTACTGCAAAGCTGTTATGTAGGCCTGTACAGCCGCCTCCATTTCTCTAGCTGCCACTAAAGCAGCGGCCAAATTAATATAGCCGTCAATGAAATCGGGCTTCAAACGTACAGCACGACGATAATTTTCTAAAGCTTCTTGCAATTGTCCACGTTCTTTGAAAACATTACCCAAGTTACTGTAAAACAGACGAATTAATTTATTTGTTTATATTTTTGTTGTTGTCATAATTGATGTGGTGATGTGATGGTACTCACCTATAAGCTTCGGCTAATAAGGGATTTTGTTTTATAGCCAGCGTTGAGAACTGTGCAGATTTTTCCAAACGTCGACATTGAAAATGTATGGAAGATAATAGCAATAGCACTCCTGTATTGGTGCTATCTTGTCGCCACAATTGCATACAATGTTTTTCAGCATTTTCATAGTCAACTGCTTGATACTCACGATGAGCCAACTCTAAAAGTCCTGAAAATTAGTTAGGCAAATGTTTATTAATTATATGAATTGGTTTTGTTTGATCGAAAATAGTTTTTGTTATTTGAAATAGGTATGGAACGGCATAGGTTAAAAAACAGCCAGTATTGGCTGTAGAACAAATGGAAAATCTTTAGGCCGAATATGCAGTGAGTGGCGACAATACAATGGAAACTTTTCCGTAATGTAAAAATTATCATTCTTTAAAGTTATTTCAATACCTATTTATTTTAATTACATTTATTTTCGTACTTTTTTTCTCACAATAACTTTTTTAAATTAATATTAGTGGCTATTATGTCGAACGTTTCTTTTTGTGATTAATATTATTAATTATTATTTAGGCTCAAGTTCATTAAATTGATTTCCTTAGAA
This sequence comes from Calliphora vicina, assembly GCF_958450345.1. Lineage (NCBI taxonomy): Eukaryota > Metazoa > Arthropoda > Insecta > Diptera > Calliphoridae > Calliphora > Calliphora vicina. The sequence continues at coordinate 109,224,690 of NC_088784.1, forward strand.
ATACAATTTATTCTATTAAATTTTCATAATTCTAAAGAATACTGAAAAAGTTATATTTAGTCACACGGCAGAATGGAATGCATTATCGGGGTTAGCCACCACCCCCTCATCAGCACTCCTTTGTGTCGATGTAAGTGTCGCTTGTAAATATCATCTATTTAACTCACCAGTTTTTACAGAAATAGAATAAAGGACTTATATCAAAGCTTTCTTTTAATCTTATTTCTGTTTCTACTTTGTTTGAGTTAGACGAAATTTACGAGCTTTTTCAGTGTTGTATTCTTTAGTATTATTACTTAATAGTTAATGCCTTATTCATAAACAATTTTTAAATTTAAACAACGTTTTAAATTCAAATTTAGTATGGAAATTTTGCTTTAAAATTTAAAATTTTTTTATGAATATGGGGGTTAAAATGCGAAAAATTAAAAACTAATTAGTGCTGGATTGAAGCTAAAAACTATCTGTGATAAAAATTCAATTAACAATCATCTGTTTCAAAAATTATAAAGAAATTCGTGAAAGGTACTGTAAAAACTCAATTTTTTTGTTTATAATTCATAAGAGAAATCATAAGAGAAATTCCCAAAAATTACTTCGCGTAGGTTTAGCCGAAAGGAAAGAGTCTGGACTCCAAGCAACCTAATTTTGACCGCTGAGATCTACAAGGATTTACCAAGCAAGCTGTCGCGTGTTTCTACTACGCAAGCATTCTAGGTTGAGGATTTTTATTCACAAAGAAAGCAAAATGAAAATTCTATACATATTGGTATTTAAATAGAAAAAAAAACACAAACAAAAAAATAATGTCATTACATTATTACAAGGTTCTTTTGCAATCATTTCAAGGGTAAATTTCTACACACAAATTATTGTAGACGGGAAGGCGACGTTGCCAAAGAGGGCAGAAATTCAACGCACACAAACCCACACATTCATTCTCACGCATACGTAACAAACTAGGATGTGGCGTATACAAACACGATCTTATTTTTTTCCATACAAACAGAATAACATTATTATAAGAAAAGAGAAGAACTACCTAGTTATGTATAATATAGTATAGATTCAGAATTATATACTAGAATCAAACAAAACAAAACGAAACGGAATAACTAACGAAAACAATGAACATGTCATGACATTCTCAACACATGGTGCCCCTGTTATATGTAGAATTTCGTAAAAATGGAATGGATGGAATGAATGTTAGGCAGTTGGTCCGTCTGTACGAATTTCTCATTATTACGATTATAATAAAAAAAGTGCATACATACATATGTATACTGTTGTAGGTACATGTTATATTTAACATTCATTTAGTTAATTCAACGTTAGAAAAATATAATTTGTTCATATTTAAATGTATTCTTTTCTTTTTTGTTTATTACATATTGCACTCTTTCTATTTGTATTGTGAGAGATTTTAGTTCAAGTTGTATTTGTTTGTTTTTTTTTTTCTTGTATAAGAAATCATTACGTAGTACATATCGAGGGACTATATGCAAAACCCTCTATCTTAGAAAACACAAGTTTTCAGGAGTTTATTTTGCTTATTTATGAGGAATATTGAATTCTTTAATTTACAATATACATTCATATTTTTAAGACCGCTAATAAATTCTACATACATGTTTTATTTATTTTTAAAATTTTGCATTATTATTGTCAAATTTATTAAAGATATGTACGCGGATTTTTTACTACAAAAAAAATATATCGCACTCGTTCAACAATACTGTATTAACTCAAAATTTTAAAATTTCCAGTAGAGGGCAAAAACTGTTTGTGATTACAATTTAAGAGAATTTTAAAATCCGAATACATCATAGTAAGCTAATTCCATTTGAAAATATATTTACATTGTTTTTCTTTAATGTGCTGTTTTTCTATAGCGAACGAGTGATTTGAGAGGACGTTTTACATGTATTTTGTTTTTGTTACAATAACAAAACACATGTTAAAGTTCCACTCAAAGTACTCGTTCGCTATAGAAAAACAGCACATAAATTTTTTGCAATTATTGCAAAAAAAATCTATTGTTTGAGTTACTACCATTTTTCTGGAACTTCTCGATATTTTTTTGTATTATTTTATCAACAAAACAGTATCAACTCAAAATACATCCAAATTTAAATACAACAATTTGATTATTTTTAACTTGAATAAAGGCTCAATTCAAAATAATACATTTTAGTATGAAAATATACGATGTATTTCTATTTAAATTTTTGTATAAACTTAAAATAATACCTTTTTGTTGATACAAGGTAGTCACTAATTATCACGAAAATGGTCTCAAAAGTGTTTTTCAAGATGAAAGTGTAATCGGAATACGTTGAAATTTTTACAGTAGATAGATATTGATGTTGTTAGTTGATTTCTTTCAATAAGTGAATTTTTAAAAAAATGTTGAGTTAATACAGTATTGTTGAACGAGTGTGATATGTAAATTTTACAAATTCTAAACGTCATAGGTATAAAAGAATTAAAGGAGCATGGCAGAATCAACCAGGTACAATTATTAGGGAGAGTTGCCAATATTTACCCCTACAACGTCAAATAAAGCATCTACTCTCATCACTTTTAATTTTGTTTTTGGGATGTTTTGCACGTTATATTAAAACCATCACATAATTATTTGGAAAAATTTTAATTTGAATTAAATATTTCACGAAAAAAGTAAATAATTTGTTATTGTAGCAGCAGTGATTGCTAAGTTGACTGCCCTTGGCCGAGTGAACTCGGGTCATTCCGGTGCGTAGAACCGGCTGTAATGGGAATGTGAATTTAATTTGTGACTTCGGTCAATTCTAGCATGTTTTATTTATATAAGGTCCACATACAAAAATACTCAAGGAAATGATCGTATACTTTTATAATGTAACTGAAGTGATATTTCATTTTAGGTAGCTTAATAAATTTCACTACAAATATGCTTTTTATAAAAACAAATCACATTTACATTTTTTTGCGGACTAATCTTTTAAAAATATTGCTATATACATAAAATTCAACACAATTAAGTTTCATATAGAAAGAAATCACGCGACTTAATTTCTGGACTATCGGCCCATAATTGGTCATAGCTTCCATATAAGTTCCACTTCCGAAAATACTCATTGAAAAAATCGTATTCCTTTATGAGGTACCTGAAGTGACGGGCATTTTCGCTTAAAATGTTTGTTTTAAATTTATATCACAGATGTATCCTTTGCCAAATATTTTGCCATCAAAAACTCATTATAATAAAAATATAAGATAGAGGGTTTTGAATATAGTCACTCGATACATGTATATGTATTTATTTGTGTGTAACGTTAATTCGGTTGTTGTTAGTTATTTAGTCAACCAGTCTGACAGCCAGTCAAAGTCATCATTAGTAAGTAGTGTAGATTTCGTTGGTGGGGCAGGCACCCAAAGTTGGGCAGCACCGGGTGGCGGAAGAAGAAATGTGATGCTAACTAACATCAGAATCCAAAGAAAAAACCATGTGAATTTTTGTTGTAGAATGTTGGTCGCTTGCTAGGTCGTTTTTATTGTGTTGCTTCTTCAACACATTGACGAAAATAATAACAACAAAAAACAAAAAAAAAAAAAAAGTAAGAAAGAAACGAACAACAGTAGCACAGCGCATAGGCCATTATCGGAAAATTTTGTAAAACATACATACTCAAACATAAACAAGTACTCTCATAAATACATATAAACATATACGCAAACGTTATTCTGGAATGCCAAGAAAACACAACTCTTAAATACAATGGGGAAGATTTTAGTAATTATTGCTTGTTAAATAGGAATATGTACCTAGTTTAGTTATTCAGTATGCTTATCCCAATTTTTTCGGAACAAATCAAGATCCCTGTAGCACATTATATTTTAAAATTTGTTTTTACTGTTAATTTTGCACATTTCCATTTTTTCATCTTTTGTATACTTTTAAACCACCTTCTACAGTTCGTCTAATACTTAATTAAAAAGTTTCCTAAAATAATACTACTCTGTATGATATTTATTGTGTTATCGTAACCAACCAGCAGAGACCTGCATCGAACGCCTAAGATTAGGTTAAGCCGGTCCCAAGTCGTGAAATATTAGGGCATTATGACATGATAGGAGACCTTGTGAATGGACCAATTATTTGAATATTATCAAAAGAAAGTTATTAATAATTAACGGCACTTTCTTACAATTCATTAAAACAGTAAATATTCAAATTCTAATAAAAATTACAAACATTCTTTTTCAATTAATAGTGTATATTTTTCCTAAAATATATGTATATTTAACCCTCCGTTAGTCGCAATCATTTTCAATCGAGACTAGTCGCAATGTATCAAATTGATATCAATAAGAGAAAGGCGCGTTTGAAAATAATCTCTTCACTTTTTATTTCGAAAACATAAAAACAATATTAAATTCAAACGGCTGTATTAATTTTAAGCAGCATTTTAAGGCATTAGCTATGTTCAATAACTAAAAGTTGTTACTAGTTAGTAACAATTGTTACTGGAAAAGCGTTCATTAACTCAAAAACTTGCAAGTAGAGAAAAAATCAAGAAAAAATCACTCCGGCATTAAAATTAAGAGTTTTCTCATAGAAAATCATTAGATTCTGTTATAATTTAACAAAATGACAATAAAAATAAATTAATAAAACAAATCATAAAATAGTGATGTTTATTTAATCACAGAATATTCGTCATTCGAATACGAACAAGAAAATAGCAGTACCACTAAGAAATTTTTTTGAAACAGCGTAGGGTAAACGCTCCTATAGTCGGCATGACCCAGTAGTCGGCATTTTTGACTTAAAAGCTTAATAAATAAGAATAACGATAATTTTATACAAAAGTAAGATTTAACTTTAATTAAACATACACTCATTTATCTTTATGTAATGTTTAAATTTGGGTGAGATGAGTATTTTCATCTATTTTTGTCCTCATTAAGTGACCATCTTTCAACTGGTGCGGAAGTGCCTGTTTTTTAAGAAATTTTTTAGTGGCAAGGCCAACTAAAACAAGTTAGTAACCATATTAATTTAAGTAATATTTTTACCAGAGTGGTGTTAACAGATAAAACTTTGTTTAAATATTACCTACAATGTGAAAGTTTTCACAAAAAATATTTTTTTTGGTTATTTTAATTGATGCCGTCATTAGGAACAAAAATTTCTATGATTTTCAATAGTCGGCATAGTGATGCCGACTTCAGGAAAATTGCTAATTTTTTGTATTAAGCTCAAATTCTACAAATTTGTTTATTACTCATCTCTCTTGACAATAGATTTGAAGAAAATGAGTTTGAAATGAGTTTACCCAATAGTCGGCACAGTTTTAATTGAGCATTTTAAGAACTGCCGAGTATAGGAGACCAAGCATCCTGAACTCGGCAGCAGCTTTTTATTTGACTGGAGATCGTTAAACAGAGTAATATTTAGAGATTCAGTAGGTATTATTAATTCTAACATCTTAGAATTCCAAATATGGACACTCCAGAAAAAAAACCCATATACCAATATCCTGAAAAAGCCTTAAAATATTTTCTATGCGAGAGAAGGCCCGATTTCTGTATTAGGTGCCAGTAAACAATATGGAGTTCCGCGTTGAAAAATATAGGACAAATTATACGGTTCCGAAGGTCCTATGAGAATGGGGCCGCAAACAGTGTTATCTAATTCCAAAGAAAGTGAGGATTAACTTAATACGGTTCAATCAATCGTGAAGAGCAGCAAACCACACCATTTGTATATGATCTACCCGGAAAGAAATGGTGTAAAGGGGTTTTTAAACTGTTCTCTCTAAAATAATCATGTAAGGTACCTTAATAAACAGGCTCTTTACTAAATCAGTTGGAGTTATTAGTAGGTGATCGGCCTGAAAATGAGAAAAGAAACGGATTTGGATCTAGCTTTTGAAATAGTCAACCGACTAGCTCCTAATATGAGCGTAGAATTGATTCCGATGACATTATCGAAGAGAACAATAACTTAAAAATAAATTATCAAACTATTGAAATTGTGAGTAATCTTACCATAGAGGCAGGCACGTTCATAATTAACAAGGAAAAGTTGAAAATATGGTAGTATCGCCAACTTTAGCTGCAGAAAATCACAATGAAACGTTGAAACCTGTTCACTACTCATCTCCAACTTTATCAAATAATTATTCAAATACTTGGTTTCAGCCTTTTAACTGTTCAAGTCCAATCCCAACAAGTTGTAGTTGTACATTTAAAATTTTTTCAAAGTTTTTTAATAATATTATGGTCACTGGGATATTGTATATGATTGCGGTAACCATAATATGTTTACGTTACCATTAACATGATTGTAAATAAATATATATTTATGGCAATCATTTTCATGATAATGATTTATCATAATATGCTGATCTCAGAATATGATAACCATAATCCTAGAACAACACAATATGTTGAAGTATTACATCATAAACATGGTTGCCACAAACACATAAATATTTACTACAATCATATGTATATATGATTGTAGTAAATAACATAAAATTAACATAAATGGTTACCGCAAACATATACATAATTACAGTGGCCATAATAGAAAAATAAAATAAACCAAAACAAATTAAAAAAGGAAGATAAAACGAGTTAGGGGCACATGTGAAGAGGATTTGGACACAGATCCTGAGGATGATGGTCTAAAAACGTAGGATATGATATTTGCCCACAGTGGTTTCACCTCAAATGCACTAATTTATGTTTTTTATTAGTATTTATTTAAATGGCTGATATTTTAAATAAAAAATAACTTGAATTCTTTTAAGATTTTATTCTTTTCTTAATAAAAAATGCTATGCCGACTATTGGGTCACAAATTGCCGACATTAGGATCAAGGGTGCCGACTTCGGGCACAAATCGTGTTTTTTCAAAAAAACGTAAATTGCTCAAATTTAATAAAAACTGCTTGAAAAGAATTAATTGAGTCTAAAACTATACAAATTACTAAACAACAATAACCCATTTACATCCCAATACCATGTTCGCACTCATAATGGTATCACTTTAAAAACTGAAAAAAAGTTAAACTGCCGACTACTGGTGCATTCACCCTACAACGCAAGGCGAATTTATACAAGGTGGAGTCAGTCAAACAGCTGATAATTTTTTTTTTCGCTTTTTGGTTCTAACAACTGTCAAAGCTTGTTTTTATATTTATATATCTATATATTCTAAGCTTATTAACAAAAAATGTATTGTTTACATAAATAATTAAAGCCCTCACTAATCAATTATCTACACTATATTAAGTTTAAATACTTATTTGTTTAATTTTTCATTTTGGTTTTTTGACATTTGTTAAGACCAATCGTTGTTTTTGTAGAACTGACACCACCTTGTATGAATTCGCCTTGGTACAACGTCTTTAAAAATGTTAAACTTAAAATTTTGTTTATAGGTACTCATAATCGGTCAAGCCTGTAAATTTTTTGTGATGTAATCTTTTTGTAAAAACAATGGTAACTTTGGAAATAAAGGCTCTTACATATGACAATATGTATTTTTTAATTAACATTGAAATAGCAGTGCCGGATTATTAAATTCATTTTTTTCTTTTTTTTTCTTAAAGAAGTCAAATATTTTTTAATATTAAAGTACAATTTAGTTAAATATGCTGAATTTATTGTATATTTAACATTAAAAATAGTTCTTTTTTATATAATTCCTGTTTTAGTGGGTCGTGCAATACATTGCACCATTGCTTAGGGAAAATTAATTTTAAAGTTATAAAAATAAGGAAAATCTTTTCCACATATTCAACTTTATATCAAACGCTATTGAATAGAAAGAAAAAAATAAAAAATGGGGACTGCAAACGGAAAACTGCACCTCAGGACGAGCGAAATATCGTCAGAATCATCAAATGTAATCCATTTAATCTGTCAAGCTAATAAAAACCGAATGAAATTTAGAAGTTATTGATATGACAGTAAGGAGATGATTTCTAGATGCAAACTTCACAGAACGAAGTCCAAGGAAAAAGCCACTATTAAAAAAAATATATAGTGGTACTCGTTTGGAGTACGCTGAATGCCGACTGGTTTGCAAGCAAATATCTCAATATTTTGTGAACTGGCGGGTCCAAACTTGTTTTATTTGGAAGTTCAGGCTGTAGTCAATATATTCGACGTCCACTCTCTTCTGTATGTCAAACACAGTACACTGTGAAAAAAAGTTAAAATATTTCAAAATTTCGTGGTACTGCTATTATCTTGTTCGCAACTGTATATATAAGATTATATTATAATGATATGTAGTATATTCAGAATTAAAAATATGTGCATTTCTTTGTCGACGTTTTCTAGAATCTTGCAAAATATTCCAAATTTAAGCATTTGGCTTGACAAATTTTGGCAACTCTGTAAATTTTTCAATATGTAAACACATGCACAGACTGAGGTAGTGGTAAATACACATATATATACACACACACATATATATACGCACACCATTCTAATCAAGCGCGTAATCACTTGCAATACTCATAAACTAACTATATACACTCTTCTAAACTAATAATAAGGAGACAGGTAACCCTAGCTAGCATTATTTTGTGTCATCACACACAAAAACAAAAAGAAAGAAAAAAAACACCACCATCCAAAACACAAACGAATAATAAGTATTTTATAAAAATTTTCCATTAGCATCATCCAAACACAGTATGTATGTGAAAGAAACAAACAAATAAATCAGGGGAGAAGCCAACAAATAAATAAAATATTAATAACCATAACAATCGAAAACACTTACCAACAGATGATAAATTTTGAGTGTCATTGATCTTGCCCACTGTATTGCCTTGATTTTGTACCAATTGTGTCTGCTGTTGTTGCTGCTGTTGGTGCGGCAATATCAATTGTGTTTGTGTTACGGCCTGCTGTTGCAGTTGCTGCGTATTTTGATTTGGCGACTGTTGTTGGTTCTGCATTTTGTTCTGAAAAATGTAGGAGAAATTAATTAGGAATACATTCACACCTTTTAATCAAAAACAAAAGAACCAAACAAAATACATGTTCAAATTGAACAAAATAATTATTGCAAATATCACTACATACTAGCAAAATATAAATAAACTACATCTCTCTCCCTTTATACAGACACAGTACATATTGCACAGTAGAAAAAAATATAAAATAAAAATATAGCAAAAAAATAAATAATATACCAAGTTGTCTTCGTCTCCTCCACTTAATAATATGTGTGTAAGAGACAGACACACAAAGTCAATCTACACAAAAAAAAAAAGCGATAAATACACAACACCACCAACAGTAAGAAAAAAATTGATTTAATTACACAAATCGTAATCTCCACACAGCTAGCCGAACGAAGAAAAGCGATGGATGTTTCTTATAAAAATAAATTTTATTGAATTTTCTTTTCGTTAGATTCTGTTTAACTTGTTTTTAAATTTTAGTCAAATGCGTTTACAAATTATGTTCACTTGATTTTCTTTTTGTTTACGTTGTGAAGCTTGTGAATTGACATATTAATAAATAGCTTTTGTAATAGCTATATCACCTTTTTTTTCTTTTCTTCTCACTTCACAATGCACAGAATAAAAAATATTCCATTATCTGATTTTTTTTGACCACAACCACACTTGTATCGGTGTTGCCAGACGAAGAAGAACTGATGAATGCGAGATGAATTATTTTGACAGCCAGCTGTCAGACAGACAAACCCGTTAATTGTTCTAGTGATGCCATATTCTTTGTTATGTATAAAGGGAAATGGAGAAAAATACTAATTATGTAGGGTTCTATAGTTGAAACAAAATGTCGACTTTTCGATTTTTTCCGTTTTTTAAAAGGCCGACTTTTTGAACTTTCGACTTTTTTCGTTTTTTGAAATGTAAACTTTTCGAACTTTGACTTTTGGTATTTTATGAACAGTCCACTGCATAGAGTCAACTACCTAACTGGTTACTTGATCAGCTAAATAACTAGTTATTTTAACAAGTAGGGATGCTAATTAACTTCAAATAGTCAGTTAAAAAGATATCTCATTGACAGTATTTTACAGTATATTTCCGAATGTCTGGAAGGCTACTTTTTGTTTTGAAATTTTAAGTGGGCGTGGTACATCTCATACAAAGTTAATTTTAAAAAATCAAATATCTAGGAAACTATATACAGAGACTTATAGGTCTATGAACCAGATGGAAAAACCAAAAATATTATATACTAAGGCATTAGAACAATAACATCGTGAAACAGGCCTTAAATTAAAATTTGTTTAGGTTGTTCTCTTCTCCTCGCAGGAGCTACTTCCAAAATTATGTTTTTCTAAAACTTTTTTTTAAATGGAGTAGTAACAACAACGTTACAGTTATTGGGAGAAACACTTCAAAAATTATGTTTTTCTCGAACTTTTTTTTGAAATGTAGTAGTTGTTCCAAAAAACTAGAGATATCAAACTAAATATCTTTCCAAAATCACTACTGAACCTTTTTTAATTTTTAAAAACGAGTTCGACAATAGATTAAAATATTAAATTAAATTTTTTTTAGTTTCTTGTGGCTAGCACAGGAATTTTTTTAAAATGGAGTTAACGTTACAAAAAACTAGAGATAATAAAATGCTATCAATATGGCAACTTTATACTCGGGCTCTTGTACAAGCCGCTGACGGTTGACGCGGTGTTGCCACTACAAGTTGGTTTTAATACAATGTTGCCAGACGAAGAACCCGTTAAAAGTTCTAGTGATGCCATATTAATTGTTGTGTTTAAAGAGAAATGGAGAAATCCCAATTATCTGATATTTTAAACGACTAGGGTTCTAAAATTCGATTATTCGAACAATCGACTTTTTGCTGAAAAAGTCGACTTTTGACTTTATTTGTTTGATATTCTATTTCATTTTGATACACAATATACAAAAAAAGGTCGGGTATTTTGACAACAATTTTCGTAATATTGCTTAAAAACCCTGCAAACTTTGTTAATTTCTGAAATTAAATTTCATACAAACATTAAACACGTTTATAAAGATTTATATATGAAGTGCTTCAAAATACCTTTTATATAATGTATAATATGGTACTGTTTATTAACATTGTGAACCAAAAATTCCTTTTTGAATTTGTATGACAGTACTTCAGAAAATTTTGATATACAGAAAAAGTGATTTTGGCGAAGCCGCTGTTCGATTCACCCCAGAAAATATTAATATTAACAACAAAAATTATGAAAATATAAACTGTTACTGGAATCCGTATTTGTTCAAACAATCGACTTATACAACGAACCCTACTGTTTTGTCGGTGGGTTATGTTATGTGGAGACGGGGTTAATACTTACAGGCACTAATTGAAGAGATATATATGGTTAATAAAAATCTGGCATCACATTTTGTCACACACTAAAATGTTTCATTCCATTTGTATCAAGTATTTGTAAAAATCGCGCATTTTATATCAAAAAAAACATAAACAAGCAGAATCATTAGATTTTAACTTCGCAAAATACGAAAATTTGTATAGATCTGCCGAAAGAAATCCAAGCCAAGATGGAAACAGTTTTACCACATACACGTATACGCACTATTATGAAGAGTTCTCTGGACACGGGAAATATCAACAATGAAGTTCTGCATCTAATGACGAAATCTACTGTAAGTAGCAACAATGAAAACGAAAACTATTTCATGTTAAAATTTTGAATTATTACTCTTTTTAGGAAATGTTCATTAAACATTTTAGCAAAGAATCGTACAATAACGCCAAAAAGCCCAATACATTAAAGTATGAACATTTAGCTGATCTAGTGCAAAATGAAGACAATTTGGAATTCCTGCTACAAATAGTGCCGCAAAAGATTAAAGTGAAAGATTTTAAAGCCCTGATAGAACAAGACGATGACTCCAGTGAGTCTTCTTCGGAAAGTGACTGAAAGTGTGAATAGAATTAAGCTTAAAAATAACCTCAGAAAAAAACATACATTAGTACATAAAAACAATACAGCATGTTAACATTTAATAAAACTGAATTAAAATAAAAACATTCTCATTTTGTTTTAGCTTTTAAGATTGGAATATTCGATAGTGTGTTTATATAGGATATACATATATTGTAGTATTTTCTTTTATCTGTGTGATAACATAAAATTGATTTTTGTATCCTTTTGATTATTTTCTATTTTATCATTATTTGTATACATATGTATATTTTATTACTGGTTTATTGATATGTGCCAAATTTGGAAACTGTCTTGAGATAAGCTTCGTGTAATTTCTGCACAAAATCATCGTCGTTTTGTATTAAATAGTTAAACGCCTGTACAAACTGAAATTTATTTAGGGGCTCTTGCTTGAGACTCATTGAAGAGATTTTCAAGGGCTCCATCGATGAGGCCGCAGCTGGCTTATCGAACATTGTAGGTGGCATAAGGGCCGGCTTGTTTACCACCTCGCCACTGGCTCCTCCACCGGACATGGCTGAACTCGACTGAGACAGGCTCTGTTGTAAATTTAGATTGGAAAATATTTTGCTTAAAGAAATTTGTTCTCCTGGCAACTGGCCAGTTGTACATGTTGCCGCTGTTAAAGCTTTTGCGAAACCAAAGTCTGGTCCTCGGGATATAATAGGCTTCATATCCAAAGAACCACTGCCTGGCCTTGGCACAGGTTTATTAAACATGGAATTTGACGACTCCAAAGTGGCACTTTCCAGCAATGAACAAGACAAACGATTTGTCAAATTTTCTGTCTGATTGTGGTACATAGAACTGTTGCCTTCATCAACTGTTGCACCGCTTCCGCTACTTATGGACTGTAGGGAATTTGGTGCAATATCACGCTGCTGTTTCTCCAATTGTTCCACCGACAATGTGTTGGGCAATATACGTGGTGTATAGCTTGACACTTCTGCTGTTGGTTTGGCCGATTCGAAGAATTTCAAAACATTACCCGAAGCTATATTCTGTGTTGGTGTGTGTTGTGACATCAAGCCACTGTTAATATTGTTTGGAGTAGTGGAATTTTTATTGTTTTGTTGCTGATTACTGTTGTTGAATTCTTGCTGAGCATTTGATAACATTTTAAATATATTCACATTGTTGTTTTCTTTAGCATCGTTCACTTGTGTGGAGTTGTCCGCAGTTATGACACATTCGCCCGATCCACCTGCTGTCTGTACCAGCTCACTAACCAATTTACTAATACGGTCGCACTCCAAACTGTTGTAAAACCAAAAACCTCTGATGCGTGATCTTTCGTTGCGGTAGAGCAAAAATGGTGCCTGTGCCTGCAATTCCAAGTGGCTGGTAATTGGCTCGACGAACGATGTCGTGTTTAGACGATTGTTTATGAAAATACTGTGAAATGGTTGAGCATTGCGGCTGAATATGAAGAAGGCTCCCTCGACATCGGTTTTTTCCCATTCGTTTTGTTCTGAATTGAAAATGTAGAATGCCACATGTGATGATGTATCCACTATGTCCTTGGCATAGGGATCAACCTTTTTTATGGCCGCTAAATTCATGCGTGTTTTGCTTGTATCTGCCATTATTTCGATGTTCTACACAAAGTCAACAATTAATAAATACTTTTTGAACGAGGGAGATTATATTAAAACCTCTTCAGATCACTTTGAAAATAAGTTGAATTTTTTCCTTTTTTCTAGTTTAATAGATTTAGCAACGTTGCAGAATTACAAAACAGCAGTAGTAAAATGAATACAAAACAGAGATGTAATTTTAACATGGTGACTACGAAATTCCATAAGCATTGTACAGGGATGGAACGTTGTACTACTTTTGTCTCATTTGATATTTTCCAACAATTTTTGGAATTTTATGTAAAACGACTCAATTGAATGATTATTTTCATTTAATTTCGCCAATATTAAAAAAAGAGTCATGCAAACACAAGAGCCTACTCATTGCTAATGCAATTTGAGAGCTACAAATAAATACACAATGATGTGACAATTGTAATTTGCTTTAATATTGTATTTCGAGAATAGCTAATGTATTTTTTTTTTGGATAAATTACGCTTTTTTTATCATACAACTCAAGGCGTATTTAACAAGGTGACAGCAGTAGCGAATTCAAATAACACACGTGCAATGTCAAATGACATTTGAGCGTACTATTTCTATAATCAGCTGTGCTGCCGATGGCACCTTATTAAATGCACCTTGATACAACTTATTTGTTCGGCAAAATCTGTTTATGAAAAAACATGCACAATTAAATAGTTTTGTATCACCTTGTTGTTAAATTTTCTGCATTCCAGCACAAAATAATACATCTGGCGGGGCCTTGCGGCATAGCGTTTACCAAACCACGAACGAAAAACTATGTAATGTTGTTGTGAACGCTTGTTTCGAAGACACATTAGGTAGATCGAAGGTATATTTATGATTGTCTTAAACAAAATAACGTAAATAATCTTTTACCTTATTTATTTCATCCTAATTAACATTTACCTTATTTTTTGCATCATTTATGAACATTTAATTAAGTACATTTTTATTTAAAATAAAAAATATATTATTTAAATTAATGATACGTTATTTTCATTTCATAATACAACAATTCAAAGTAATTTAAGACACATAGCATAAAGATTACATTAAAAAATTATTTTTTATAAAATATATTTATATGTAGTTTTTTTCATCTTCTGTATACTTATGAAGTGATTTTACATTATTTTGAATTTTAGGTTACGATTTTAAATGCACCTTCATATGCATAAATATACCAAACCTGTCGTTTGTCGCCTGCCGCTTTATTATACTACATCGTCCACTCAATTGCCACAGCATACCCAATTGTGTTTCATTCCATTATGTAGCAGTTCAAGTATTTTATTGTTTACTTTTTATTATCTCAAATACATTACAAAAAAAAAATATCTGTAGAATTTCATGAGGAATTGAATTACTTTATTTCTCTTTATTTAAATTTTAATTAAAAAATGGATCGGAATAAGAGTTCCTCGTCGTCGCAGAGGGCACCGAAAAAAGTATCTTCACATGCGAGCAGTGAATTTTTTGCTCTAGGCTCCAAGGGTTATAGAGATGATTCGAAAGCAAAAATTGTTCCCATTAGCAAAACGGCCAGTGGATCATCGGTAGAACGAAAAAGAGAACCGTCAGGAGCCACAACATCAATGTTGGCTGCTAAAAAGGCCAAATTATCCACAACTACCAGAGTTCCGGGCGATGCTGCCAACTCAGCGCCTTCCAGTGAATTATGGGAACAAATGGCAACAGATTGTGACGCGCTTGATATTGTAGAGACCGTGACAGCGGCTGCTGAACAACACGATACCGAGACATTAGTAAGAGTCATATGTGGCTGCATTAAAAATCTTATATCGTCATATGCCAAATCCAAACCAGATACAGTGGCAATGTTGGGTATATTATATTTGGCCAAGTTGCATCCAGATTATTTTGCCAACGATATTATTACATCTGGCTTGCTACATATCCTTCGACGGGATTTCAATGTAAAAATGAGACAAACCCCGTACTCGCACATTTTGGCTTGTAACCTCTTGGCTCGTGCCTATAGCGACAAGCAACAATGGCCGGAAATATTTATGCGCATCTACATAGACGATGCTATAAATGATCGCTTTTGGTCTGATAACAGTTTGTGTGCTCCCTTTATAGAAAATATAGCGGCTGCTTTTAAAACACGAACACCACAGCTCAACTACTTGCAACCCGAAACAGGAGCAGGGACATCAAGTGGTGCCGGCACACCAACCACCACCACACCCACGCAATCGACCCAGCAACCTACAGTTCCCATAAACATTGATGATGATTCGTGCGACAATTCAGAGGCAAGCGGTTCAGCCAAACCCTGTGACTTTAAACAGGGCTGCGAGTCATATTGTGAGGTAAAAGATCGGTACATGGATTCTGAGCGTATTGTAGAGAAATATGTAACCGATGCCATCAAGGAACAACTCAATAAACGCCAACAACAGGAGTGCTATACCCGTAACCTTTTAAAATTCCTCTGTAAAACATCAGGCCTGGTGGAAGTTCGCCACATGTGCATATCACGTTTAGAACTGTGGATACACAATGGCAAATTGGTGAAATTTGCTCAAGAACTATTATCGTATGTGTGCTTCAATGTGAAAGCGAAATATTTCAAAGATCATGAAGTTCTGGCGGTATTGGTGAAGATGCGACTAAAAGCTAAGCCACTGATAAATTTCTATATGTCGTGTATTAAGGAGATGATAAGATTAGAGCCGGGCATTTTAAATGTCATTTTGAAATTAGTGGTTCAAAATGAATTGTCAAATACGAGGAATCCGAACAACATGGGAATGTTGGGTAAGAATTATTGTATGGTATGGTATTTGAATTTACATTGCTAAATTGTTTTATTTTTTCCAGCTACCATGTTTCAAGCCGCTCCCGATGATTCAGCTAAACACTTGGCTGAAATCTACAAAGAGTTTCTCTTGCAACGCGATGATTGTTTACGCACTTTACGCGTCTTTCTACGCGAGTTAGTGCGCATGCTACGAAACGACATCAACTTGGTGGTGTTTTGTAAAGTTTTTCTTAACGGTCGTCCCGAACTGAACAAACAAATTGAAAGTTCCGAATTTCGCGATCGTATATTTCATTCCATGGTCGATATAACATGTCTAAGCATGTTATTGTCAGTATCACCACAAGTACGAGAAGCCAGCATTTCGCTGAGAGTAACTAAGGACAATACAGCCAATAATGCTGTTCTATTGAAATTCTATAATCAAATGTGTCAAATACAATTGGATTGTGTCTCATGGATGTACGAAATTGTACCGGCGCTCTTTAAACTGCAAGCTGGTGAATTTTTTCAAGGCCTCCACAAGATACTTCTGCTGGAGAATGCCGAACAGTACTCACGTTATGATCAATGGCCTTCCGAACCGGAGAGAACTACTCTGTTGCGTTTAGTGTCGGAAACGCCCATACATGAGGACACTTTATTGCGCATAATCCTAATAGGAATAACAAAAGAAATACCTTTCACTATTCCAGATACCTTCGATATAATTATTTCGTTAATAAAAAGAGCCTCGACCATGCGCATTACCAACTGTCCAGTGGTTCAGGCGAATAAATTCGACATTATTGATTTTCTCTTCAGCATGGCCGAATATCATCATCCAGAAAATATTAATTTGCCCATCGACTATGAACCGCCTAAATTGGCAATTACGGTATTATATTGGAAGGCTTGGCTGATAATGTTAATGATTTCAGCCCACAATCCGTCGACATTTGGCGCATTTTGTTGGAATCATTATCCCACCATGAAAATGCTTATGGAAATGTGCATAACAAATCAGTTTAATGAGACAGCTATGAGTAAGGAGGAATTACAGGTGAGTTTTATTTTTTTTTCAAGTAGTAGATGTATTGTTTCTTTCGTAAAATAAAAACTAGAAATCTATATACATATATAAAAGAGTATCGCTACTGAGTGATAACAAAGACGACCAGCCCAATCGGCAACAGATTGAGGCATGCAATTAGGAATCTATGTAAATCCACTAAGAAATGGATGACATTGCTTCCTGCAGTCATACAAAAATTATCTAACAGAAACTCGATTTTTAGTATAAAAACTCAAATATCTTAAATTGTTAATATCTTCGTAAATACTGCGAAGTTAAGGAAAACAAGCTCAATCTGTGATCACTCATATTTTATACCAAAACTCAATTTTTAGTATAAAAACTCAAATATCTTAAATCGTTAATCTTTGTAAATACTGCGAATTTAAGGAAAACAAGATCAATCTGTGATCACTCATATTTTTTTACCAAATTTCGATTTTTAATATAAAAATCTCAAATATCTTAAATCGTTAATAACTTTGTAAATACTGCGAATTTAAGGAAAACAAGCTCAATCTGTGATCACTCATATTTCATACCAAATTTCGAGTTTTAGTATAAAAATCTCAAATATCTTAAATCGTTAATATCTTCGTAAATACTGCGAATTTAAGGAAAACAAGCTCAATCTGTGATCACTCACATTTTATACCAAATTTTGATTTTTAGTATAAAAAACTCAAATATCTTAATAAATATCAAATATCTTAAATTGTTAATAAAAATTTCGATTTTTAGTATAAAAAAATCAAATATCTTAAATTGTTATTCACCCTTATTCTACTTGGCGTCGTCGACATCGTCGTCAATATTGAGTCAAAAAATGGTATATGTTACGCCGATATCAATAACAATTGGTAACTTTTGACAGCGTTTTGTACTTTAACCCGACTTATAAAAGTATAAAATTCTGTCAGAAGTTATCAATTGTTATAGATTTCGGAGAAACACATACCATTTTTTGACCAATATTGACGACGATGTCGACGACGCCAAGTAGAATAAGGGTGAATATCTTCGTAAATACTGCGAATTTAAGGAAAACAAGCTCAATCGGTGATCACTCATATTTTATACCAAATTTCGAGTTTTAGTATAAAAATCTCAAATATCTTAAATCGTTAATATCTTCGTAAATACTGCGAATTTAAGGAAAACAAGCTCAATCTGTGATCACTCAAATTTTATACCAAATTTCGAGTTTTAGTATAAAAATCTCAAATATCTTAAATCGTTAATAACTTTGTAAATACTGCGAATTTAAGGAAAACAAGCTCAATCTGTTTCAAATTTCGAGTTTTAGTATAAAAATCTCAAATATCTTAAATCGTTAATATCTTCGTAAATACTGCGAATTTAAGGAAAACAAGCTCAATCTGTGATCACTCATATTTTATACCAAAATTCGATTTTTAATATAAAAAACTCAAATATCTTAAATCGTTAATAACTTTGTAAATACTGCGAATTTAAGGAAAACAAGTTCAACCTGTGATCACTCATATTTTTTACCATATTTAGATTTTTAGTATGAAAATCTCAAATATCTTAAATCGTTAATAACTTTGTAAATACTGCGAATTTAAGGAAAACAAGCTCAATCTGTGATCATTCATATTTTATACCAAATTTCGATTTTTAGTATAAAAATCTCAAATATCTTAAATCGTTAATATCTTCGTAAATACTGCGAATTTAAGGAAAACAAGCTCAATCGGTGATCACTCATATTTTATACCAAATTTCGGTTTTTAGTATAAAAAACTCAAATACTTAAATCGTTAATAACTTTGTAAATACTGCGAATTTAAGGAAAACAAGCTCAATCTGTGATCACTCATATTTTATACCAAAATTAGATTTTTAATATAAAAAACTCAAATATCTTAAATCGTTAATAACTTTGTAAATACTGCGAATTTAAGGAAAACAAGTTCAATCTGTGATCACTCATATTTTTTACCATATTTAGATTTTTAGTATGAAAATCTCAAATATCTTAAATCGTTAATAACTTTGTAAATACTGCGAATTTAAGGAAAACAAGCTCAATCTGTGATCACTCATATTTTATACCAAATTTCGATTTTTAGTATAAAAATCTCAAATATCTTAAATCGTTAATATCTTCGTAAATACTGCGAATTTAAGGAAAACAAGCTCAATCTGTGATCACTCATATTTTATACCAAATTTCGATTTTTAGTATAAAAATCTCAAATATCTTAAATCGTTAATATCTTCGTAAATACTGCGAATTTAAGGAAAACAAGCTCAATCTGTGATCACTCATGTTTTATAGCAAATTTCGATTTTTAGTATAAAAAACTCAAATATCTTAAATCGTTAATAACTTTGTAAATACTGCAAATTTAAGGAAAACAAGCTCAATCTGTGATCACTCATATTTTATACCAAATTTCGATTTTTAGTATAAAAAACTCAAATATCTTAAATCGTTAATAACTTTGTAAATACTGCGAATTTAAGGAAAACAAGCTCAATTTGTGATCACTCATATTTTATACCAAATTTCGATTTTTGGTATAAAAAACTCAAATATCTTAAATCGTTAATATCTTTGTAAATACTGCGAATTTAAGGAAAACAAGCTCAATCTGTGATCACTCATATTTTATACCAAAATTCGATTTTTAGTATAAAAAACTCAAATATCTTAAATCGTTAATATCTTCGTAAATACTGCGAATTTAAGGAAAACAAGCTCAATCTGTGATCACTCATATTTTATACCAAAATTAGATTTTTAATATAAAAAACTCAAATATCTTAAATCGTTAATAACTTTGTAAATACTGCGAATTTAAGGAAAACAAGTTCAATCTGTGATCACTCATATTTTATACCAAATTTCGATTTTTGGTATAAAAAACTCAAATATCTTAAATCGTTAATATCTTTGTAAATACTGCGAATTTAAGGAAAACAAGCTCAATCTGTGATCACTCGTATTTTATACCAAATTTTGATTTTTAGTATAAAAATCTCAAATATCTTAAATCGTTAATAAATTTGTAAATACTGCAAATTTAAGGAAAACAAGCTCAATCTGTGATCACTCATGTTTTATAGCAAATTTCGATTTTTAGTATAAAAAACTCAAATATCTTAAATCGTTAATAACTTTGTAAATACTGCAAATTTAAGGAAAACAAGCTCAATCTGTGATCACTCATATTTTATACCAAATTTCGATTTTTAGTATAAAAATCTCAAATATCTTAAATCGTTAATATCTTCGTAAATACTGCGAATTTAAGGAAAACAAGCTCAATCTGTGATCACTCATGTTTTATAGCAAATTTCGATTTTTAGTATAAAAAACTCAAATATCTTAAATCGTTAATAACTTTGTAAATACTGCGAATTTAAGGAAAACAAGCTCAATCTGTGATCACTCATATTTTATACCAAATTTCGAGTTTTAGTATAAAAACTCAAATATTTTAATCGTTAATAATTTTGTAAATACTGCGAATTTAAGGAAAACAAGCTCAATCTATGATCACTCATATTTTATACCAAAACTCAATTTTTAGTATAAAAAAACTCAAATATCTTAAATCGTTAATAACTTTGTAAATACTGCGAATTTAAGGAAAACAAGCTCAATCTGTGATCACTCATATTTTATACCAAAATTCGATTTTTAGTATAAAAAACTCAAATATTTTAATCGTTAATAATTTTGTAAATACTGCGAATTTAAGGAAAACAAGCTCAATCTGTGATCACTCATATTTTATACCAAATTTCGACTTTTAGTACATATATGCAATAATAAAGAATATATTTTGTTTCATACCTATGTTTTATATAAGGGCCTTTTCGGAAATGCATCACTGTGCTGCATTTGATGCGCATCTGTGATTAGTTTGCGATGCTGTTGCAAATCAGCTCATGCTTATGCGCAGACAATGCATCAGCCATTTTGGTGATGCTTGTTTGATGGGTTTTTGCGCATCATCTGTTTCACTGTTGCTTTTTAGAACTCAAGACATTTGCAGTCTTGGCAACTTTTGCATTTTAGAATGTATTGCGCATCAGATGCAG
This sequence comes from Calliphora vicina, assembly GCF_958450345.1. NCBI lineage: Eukaryota > Metazoa > Arthropoda > Insecta > Diptera > Calliphoridae > Calliphora > Calliphora vicina. The sequence goes on from NC_088784.1 coordinate 109,246,179, forward strand.
CGCAGTGATGCATTTCCGAAAAGGCCCTAAGTTTTAATAAAACAACATCAAGTAAGCTATACTTTTAGTGGTCACCGTTTTGTTTGCACATCATTAGGTTAATAACAGCAAATTTTCAATTATTCGAACAGTTAATGATGTATCAAAATAAATCGGATAATCAATAGGACACCCTTGTATTAAGTTATATTTAATTAATCATTTTCTTAATTAAATTAATGAAATTATTTCAATGGCTTATTTTCCAGATTGTGCCCTTAGAACGTGACCATATTGTAGAATTTGAATCGTATTTAGCTGCACAAACTTCACAAGCTGTGATTACGGAAGAAAACGCTATCCTAACTTCTCAGCTAATGCTAATGGATCCAATGGGTGTGGCACGTCGAGTACCAAGTGGTGTGCTGGAACAATTGCGCACCTTGAACAAATCATTGAAAATTGGTCATTTACTGTGCCGTAGCCGCAAACCAGATTTATTGCTGGACATTATCCAGAGACAAGGAACTACACAATCCATGCCATGGCTATCGGATCTTGTGCAAAACAGTGACGGCGATTTCAATCACTTGCCCGTACAATGTCTATGCGAGTTTTTGCTCTTCAATGCCAACATTATCAATGAGGAGAATAGTCGTGATGCCGAGTTGGTTAACTTTTTGCGCAACGTCATCATGGATCCCACATATAGTAAGCAGACAGTATGCGAAATATTGGACTATATATTTAGACGTTTATGCTCAACGGTAAAACAGACTCGTTTGTCCGCCTTAAGGGGCCTAAAGATCATATTCAAATGTTCGGAATTGAGTCCTAATGAATGGCTTTTAAGTGCCATACCACAAATACCCCATTTCAATGATGTGCGTATTTTCCTAATACCCCAGCTGAGATCGGCTTGTCAAGTGGAGAACTCGCCGGACTTAGTGATGGCTTATATTCAGTTCATAGCGGCAAATACTTTAGATGATTCGGTGACTGATATGTTGGATCATGTGATTGATATGGCCCAATTGATTGTTGAGCGCAGCACAATGTTTCAGCACATTATCCCCTTGCCAGAGGGTTCTGTGACTACCATGGCAAATGATGAGTTGGCCAAATTGGATGAGGAGAATCGTTTGCAGACCTTAAAATGCTTGTTTGTCATGTTCAACAATTACATTATCAAGCTGGGAGATCATCACGAGACATACCAATGGACCGAATATCCTGATTTGTTGATGGTGCAGTTTAATGATGGCATCCAGTTGCCGCTACACTTGAATATAATTCATGCTTTTATTATCCTGCTCACGCATTCGAGCAATCAAATGCCCGAATCTATACCCATTTTGGATTATTGGTTTCCAATAGGTGGCAATGTGCCCATAGCCTACATACCCAATATGCCGCATGAACCAGTGCAATTACTGCCGGACTGGTTGAAACTGAAAATGATACGTTCCTCGGTGGATAGACTAATAGAGGCGGCCATAAGGGAATTGACTCCAGATCAAATAGTGTTGTTTGTGCAAAACTTTGGCACTCCCATCAATTCCATGTCCAAGTTGTTGGCTTTGTTGGATCATGCTGTCATCGAACAATTCGATACAGTTAAAAATGCCATATTGAACAAGGCCTATTTGGCGCAGTTGATAGAAATTCAACAGGTGAGAGGAGCCAAAAATGGCCACTTTACTGTACAGGCCCTGGGTTTGTATTCGCATTCTCAGACAGTGGCTGATAATCCCAAGATACGGAATGATATATTGGAATGCATACAGCTGGATGAATTAATACCCAGTCCCCTCAGCTTACCCACTGCAACCCATTCGTTGTCAACTGCTGTAAGTTCTAAGGAAGCTGATGAATTGATTTATAAAGTTTTGAAATGTCCCAATAGCAATCAGTTTAATGAACAGGATTTTAGAATTTTACTTCATCAACTTTTAAATAAGGATGCCTCACACTTGCACCATTGCTTTCTGAAGACTTTAAACCATGGGAATATGGAGAACTTGCTGATGAATGTATTGGAGCCAAAACAAATTGTTTTGCTAACCAGATCCATAATGAAATTAAATCCTCAGGCCATTAATGAAAATTCAAAATTCTATAAATATTGCCAACTGAATAAAAACAAGGACAGTGCAAGTGCAAAGACTGTAGTGTACACTAACTGTTTGCAGAATTTGGCTAGACGTGGCCAACAGCATAGGACAACACCAATGCTGCAAAATAAGCCTTCGCGACTAACTTTGCAACAAATGTTAATGCAGTTCAGAAACCGCATGAAGTCCTCCTTGACCAATACACCTACTTTGTACAGTGATGGCATGCTGGTAGACTTGCTCTCGGACAACGATCCCGAATTGTGTTGTGTCTTCAACAAACAGGATTTACCATTTTTGTTCTCAAAATCATCGGGAGATTTTCGTTTTTATTTATTATCCTGGATTTGTCATGAAACCAATTGGGACACAATTATATCCACCTTAGAGTATTTATTGCAATGCAAAGATCAGGATCTAGACTATTCAGCCGTCTTAAATTTTGTACAGGCCCTCATTAACAATCCGAAACTGTGGCAGGGCCGAGATCGATGCGTTTTGAAAGCAGATCCTATGGAAAACTTGTTTTCACTCACCGACAAAGAATTGAAAATGTTTACAGAGTTTATCCTAAGGGAAGGAGAATCCGAGATGAAGACCTCAGCCTCGCAATATGCGTTTGTGTTGTGCTGCCGCATAAATCTTTTGTTTCGTGTGTGCAAAAAGAATACCTCCAATCTGATCAAGTTTATTGAGTTTGTATTCGAATGTGATTGTTCGCAAAAGTTGCGCTTAAAGGTTTTAAGACAAATGTATTTAATGTATCCTTCCATAAAGTTCATACGCAGCCATCAATTGGAATCCTATACAGATAAATTACAAAATCTAAATGGTTGCCAGGCCGACAAAGTTTCCAACAATTTAATCACATGTCTGGGCAATTTATTCACTAAAAAAGACTTTGAAACATTTTCCAGCGATACTGAACTGTTAATACGTAAAATGGCCGCCTCCCACCCGGCTCTTTTTCTAAGACAAATGGGTGTATTATCTTCGCTCATACAGGGACGTGGCCAATTGAGTTTGCGCGTCATAAGGGATGAATATCATATGCATCGTTTCATACAGATATTAAGAACTTTGGAACTATTGCAGCCTCTTTGCTTCGATGACATCTACAAAGAGGAATTCCAATCGGCTTTGGAATGTTATTTTACATTTTTCAAACAATACAGCAACGTCAAGGAATCATATCACATTTTAATCAAACTCATCGAATTATTGCAGGCCTACATAAACTCGAATCCTTCCACAGCCTTGGTATTTATAGAGCAATATGTGGAAGTCCTTATGGACTTGGCAAATCGTTATAATTCTTTGCAGTCGCTGCATCAATTGGTACAGGGCATAACGCTGCTGCAGCAGAAATCCTCAAGTTCCTCATTGTCTAATGTGGATATGAAACAAGATTTTGACTTTGAAGATACCTCCGCCTCCTCACAGGATAATCGCAATGCCCAACTGTCAACGCCCATGGAGACTGACTCATCGGATTCCTTGTCCAATTACCAACTATCTAACTTGGACATAAACAGTCGAGGAGCCGTTACGTTCGCCATATCGGGCACCTTGAATAAATCATCGTCCATATCACCACACTTTGCAAATCTCATTAAGATTGTTAAACATTCTAGTGCGGAGGATACTATTCTAGGGCCTCTACAGGAAATTGAAAGTTTCACTTCGAAACGCTTCAATTTCTTGAGCGAACTATTTGATCGTCTCTTAGAGTTGATATTTTCGCCAAGTGCTCAAATAAGATCAAATGCTTTTATTCTGCTAATTCGCCACCTAAAACATAATCCCGGCAGATCGGATGTCAATCGATGTGCTCTTAACGCCTACATACAATGCCTAAGGGATGATAATCCCTCGGTGGCGGCCACCGCTATTGATAATTTGTCTGAGATGACGCTGTTGCTGCAGGAACATGCCACTGAGATATTGGCCGTATCCTTTGCGTTGGGTATTAAATCACGCCTAAATACAAATTCACAAATAAAACGAGTATTGCAAACGATCATGCTACAGCATGGCTATTAGGACCATGGAAATGCATGCATATTGTAGCGCAGAAAGAATGGATTTTATATACTAAATGTAATGAGTACGTTTTTTTTTTTGTTGTATTGTATTATTGTATAAGCTTAACAAGCATTAAAGTATAATTATTTTATAGAGATATAAATAAAAATTAATTTGAAAAGAAATCGTGTAAGTTTCTTACGTCTATTAACAAAAAATGATAAGAGGCCGAACATGATTAACTATAAATTTTTCATTTGAATTTGTTCATGTTCCAACGTTTGTTGTATTAGTAATCCGAGATTTTTGTAATAAAGTGGCTGACATTTTAATAGTTTTGTCGGCTCTCTCTTAGTTTAGCAGTTATAGAACTTTAAAATCTTTATATATAATATCTCCTATAATTAATAAAATAATATTATAAATACGATGTTTTTTACTTGACTAATCGGTATTAAACATCGGTATTAAACATATGTTTTACATCCCTTTCAAACACCAACAATATGTTCTTTTATAGACCTTTTTAAAGCGAATAAACTCAAGGTTACATTCATTCATTTTATACATTATTTATTTGCTCCATTTTTATCGTTTTTACTTGAAATTGAAGATGATGATGTTGTATTAGAACTACTACCGCTAGTGGGTGTAGGATTTTGTGCCGGTTCTCCCATGTCCAAATGCTTAAGCAGACGATATAATGCTACGGCCTCTTTAATGCGATTGAAAACCACGCAAAATGTTTCAATTTCAATAAATAATTCCTGAAAAACAAGCAATTTTTAGTTATTTTTTTATGAGATTTGAGTTGCAAGTAAATAAATACCTTCACGTTAATGATTTTATTTCTAATAAGAGATTGCAGAAAAACGCATACCAAACGTACCAGACGGGACTGCATGTATTTGTCCTTGACATTTTCACAAGACGAAATGCAATTACTAATATACAAATGGATGAATTCCGTGGGCAAATTAACTGAAGTGGTCAATCTTAAATAGAAATAGTTAATTAAACTTAATAATTTTGGGGGCATAAATGAACTTACCTGTTAACTACTTCCATGGAGTGTAAAGTTATATCCATATTAACCAAAACATGAAAATATTCGGTGACTTCAGGTGAGTCCATTAGTTTAACCAAAATTTCAAAAGATATCATGGGATTATTTTCAACCAAACGTGGCAACTATAAATATATTATAAAATAATAATAATAAAGTAATAACAGTCATTAATAATAACACTCCATACAAGTTTAACCAGCAATGTCTTCATTTCACTTACCTTGTCTGGCGTTAGGCGTATTTGATAAACAAAGAAGGGATTCTTCACCAGTTCATTTAGCAACAACTTTTGGTCTTGCAGATTTAACGGTTGTGTAAATGCCAACTCCATCAATTCCATGGTATTGGTGCTGATGCGGTTACTTTTGTCATACTCCACTTTAACGTTAAACGATTCAGTCAAATCAAACCAAATTAGCTCCGATTCAAAATCCATCAATGGCGGAGCAATTGAAAAGAATTCAGGAGCAGGATAATTATTAGTAGCCATAATTTTACTTTTATTTCTGTTTATTTTTAATATTTCAACATAACTAATTGCGAACTAAATTCACCAAAAAAAAAATAAATCGAAACTAAAATGATGTTTATCAACAGCTGTTTAAAAAACAACAAAGATGTATGTCATCTACAGGGTGATTCACTTTCAAACCATAACTGGATACATAGTTGCCAGAGACATTTTAATATACTTTGTGAAGCGAGAGAAAATTGCTAACATGGTGGCAACACCGCGGCTGACATCAGCCAAACCATATTTTTTATATGAAGTTTTTATAGCTTTCACCTTCGTGAGAAGGGTATATATAAGTTTGTCATTCCGTTTGTAATTTCTACATTTTTCATTTCCTACCCTATAAAGTATATATATTCTGGATCCTTATAGATAGCGGAGTCGATTAAGCCATGTCCGTCTGTCTGTCTGTTGAAATCAATTTTCTGAAGACCCCAGATATCTTCGGGATCCAAATCTTCAACAATTCTGTCAGACATGCTTTCGAAAATTTTTCTATTTAAAATCAGCAAAATCGGTCCACAAATAGCTGAGATATGAGGAAAAGACAACCTCGATTTTTGATCTATTTTTGACCTATATCTGGATTACTAAGACATTAATATAGACAATATGGATATCTACTGATAGATATTTCAAAGACATTTGCAACGACGTATATAAGACCATAGTAAGTTGGACATACAATGGGTCAAAATCGGAAAAAAAATTTAAAAAACAAAAAAAAATTTAAAATTTAATAAAAAAAAAAATTGTAAATAGCAATCGAAAATTTTTTTTTCCAAATAATGAAGAAAACAACTGGAAAAAAATTAAATTTTGTTTACCTAAAAATATTTAAAATTTTGAAGTATAATTTGGTAAAGGGTATATAAAATTCGGTACAGCCGAATATAGTTACTTGTTACGATTTAGATTTGTACATGAGCCAAAAATTCCCATAAGAAATAAACAGGCGTGAGCATGTGAGCGGCTGATGTCAGCCAAACTGGCCGATGTCAGCCGGAACATCCGGAGTATATAGTAGCCAGATTTATTAAAATAGAACAATTTCCTTTTTTATTACTTTCTATTGACACGACTTTGACGTTATTATGTTGAATCCACAAAAGAAGCGGGAGAATGGTAGTTTTTATGAGTTTATTTTTATAATTTTAATGTAAAGGATTTTTTAATAAAGAATCCTTTGAAATATGGTTGATGCCTGGGATGATATCAAGCCCATGAAAAGCAAACGTAATACGCTGTTATTGTAAAAAGGAGAGACATGGTATTCTGCAAGCGGCTTCTTCAAAAGCCGATGAAAATAATATTGGTTTTCAAGAATCCAGTAAGAGGAAATTTCATTCTATTTTGATTTTAATTGGTTACGAATTAGCTAAATTTTGAATTAATTCATTTCACAACATAAAAGAATTGCATGAATGAATTTCAATTCATTTCCAATTCAAATGAATTTGTAGAATTCGTTTCTAATTCATGTGTGATTAGTTTGAGTATTTTGTTTGTTTGAGTTTTTTCCTAGTTTCCGCTCTATGTTTCTCTATGGCTTTATAGTACTTTTTCTTTATTCTAATAATAATTTCTGAATTTTGTATAGCAATTGACCTAGAAACATGAAATTAAGCTTTATGATCGTAGTGAGTGAGTATTCAAGGCGGAGACTTTTAAATTTAATAGGAATCAGATTATTTGCTAATCAAATAATTTGGTAAGTTAAAATGTTTCACATTTCATACATTGATATACTTTTATTTTAATATCGAAATATGTATGTATGTATGTGCTAACGAAGTAGCCGGTAATATGCTAGTATTGAATAAAATGGCCAAACAGGATACCGTTTGTATCAAACGGGTTACGATTCTCGTGGAAAGTGGCTGTGAGGTTATATCTTTATAGCTTTGGACCCACGTGAGCTGCTCTTCTTTTTTCTTCACACCACGGCTGCGTGGAAACCTTACCTTATATCTTTAGAATCTAATGTTCTATTAGATCTTTATAAAAGCTTCATTAATGATATTTTTTAAAAAACACAACAAATTGCCTTGTGTGGGAATCTAACCGGCATGCTGATTGTTTTCTTATTTTGTGTTTGAAAGTCAAACAGGGCTGCTTACTCCCGGCACCTTGTACGCGTTATTTTATCGTAAGTTAATAATGGTTTTAACATAAACTTATAAATTAATAAATCTCGTTTTTCCGTCTAACCCACTAGAAAGCTGTGCTGAATGAAAAATTTCATTACCAAACTGTATAAAAATAAATAGCTACTCTACTAAATAAAATAATGTATTTGGTAACTTATTACAAAATAATGTATTTGGTAACTAGTTGCCATTACCAAAATTCAACATTGTGTTATGCAAAAAATCAATTTATATAGATTTTAAGCTTTGACTCAATTTCATAGTGAAAAACTGAAATGTGTGTTGAGAAATTATTTTTTTTTAAAATTTAAAAAAAAAATTATATTATGCCTTAGGTTTTTGACAACTGAGTTAGGTCTTTGACGGAAGAGTTTCAGATCTATGTATGTGTATTTTTAACTCAATTTTAATGCAAATAGAAGTCATCAGAAATTGTGTGTGTTTTTTTTTTTAATTTTTCAAAAGCATAAGTGAACAATTACAGTTTTGTTTTTGAAAAATATCAGGGGCATAGAGAAACATAGAGCGGAAACTAGAAAAGGTCTTTGGCGGGAGAGTTTTCGCTCTATGTCTATTCTCTATGATCAGGGGTAATACAAAAAAAGTACTCAATTGTTGTATTTATTTTACTAAATTTGTTTTTAATTTTTTTTATTATTTACTATAACATTTTGTTTTATTATCTTTATACATAAAATTAAGTTAAAATAGTTTTAATTGCATTTTTGTTTTCATTTATTATTATTTCATTTTAATACCTAAAATTACTACTTGAATATTAATTGATTCAAAAAGTTGCCTAAGTTTCAAATATTACAAAATTGTTGTTATCATCTTTTTTGTTTTGTTTGTTTGTTGTTGCTGTTTTATATCATTTTTTTTAAATTTTGTTTTGTTTGTTGGGGTGGTGTTTTTTGGTTTTGTTTTTTGTTTATTTCATTTTGTTTTTGTTGTTTTTACTGCTTAAGAGTAAATAGTTATCACTTCACGCCCACCGCCTCGAACCATTAGCACCTTTTCCAGTCCTTCTGTAAGAACTTCCAAAAATTCCATGTCTAAAGCGGGTAATAAATGAGGGTAAAAAAATATTTATTTAGTTTAAATGCTGGGGGTTTGAGGTAATTTATGGCTTACAATTGCTTTCACGTGCTGGATTAATATCCTTGGGTGGACCAGGTAAATTCATTATAACCAATTGGGCATCTTGTGATTTATTTACAATAACTTCATTAAGTTTAACAGCCGTGTGCATACGACGCACATTCATTTCATTTCTAAAAAGAAAATAATCATTTTTATTTATTAAAATTTTGCCATTTAATAGGATGCAAAGGTGGAATTGGACGATATTATAGTTATAGTATTGTAATATAACAAATAAATTAAAAACTTTGTACTGCCTTATTAGTCAGACTATACCAGATTTTGTGAAATATATTAGGCGCCTGCACCATGTGTGGGGAACCGTTAATAATAATCGCTTCCATTCTTATTGTAAATCGATATCGTTACTTACGGTTTCTTTTCTACATATTCATCATTACTGCCATCGCCATCTTCATCGTCATCATCTTTGTTCTTTTCTCTATTGTCATCGTTGGCCTCGAAGGCTTTGCTGATATTATTTTCATCATCTTTGGACTCCTACAAACATTTATTATCCCATATTCAGATTCAGATCAAGATCAATAAAAGAGTGATATATATAGAAAAAAAGAGAAAAGACAGTGGATGGTTTAGGAAGGTTAGTTAGTAATGTAAGGAAATTTTGTTTTGTTAATTTGAGTAGAACTGACATTTTCGTGTTTTTCTTCTACTGTGGGATCTGCAAATCGGACTTTGGATGATGTTTTCATACTTTCATGATGATGATCAATTATTGTTTGTACCTATAAAATTAAACAAAAATCATAATAATAAACTGGTTTCAAATAAAATCTTTTTAATAAATCAATAAAAAAATAATCGAAATTGAAAATATAAATTTAGAAAACAAAAAAAAAATCTTTTAAAATTATAAACTCCATCACCAAATAATTAGGCCACAATAAGAAAATAAATAATTTGGTATCACAACACAATTTGTAGAAATGTTTAATTTTATAATACAGATAATAAAAATTTAAATGAAAAAATTGCAAACTATAAAATAATCTTAAAATCAAACTTAACAAATTAAAATTAATAAAACTAATATAAGTGATAATAATAATAAAGGTTTTTACAGTTTAACTAAAAAAACCTTTTTCAACTACATATTTGTTTAGGCAAACATAAATAAACTAAATAATAAACTATTTACTATTTGAACTGTAATTGCAAATTAAACTTGTACTATCATGCTTTCTCTTAATAACTATTATAATTTGTTATTTCTTTTTAACAAGTGCTTAACATTAATTTAATACAGGATGTGATAATTTCAATAAACTTATTGAATGAACTCTTACCATTTATGCATGTTTATCGTACTAAATAATGTCCTATAGTCAGATAAGGCCATATAAGCGCTATTTCTGGGTCCATGTTTGCTAAAGATCTTTGGTGATCTACACGGCGGCAACAAACAAGTCGATTAAATAGTAAATATCACATTGTGTTGTTGCTTTCAAGTTAACATTTATTTGTGTACAATTGACAAATCTGTGGACTTTTGACAAAACAACTTAATTTCATAGTGAAAAACTGAAATGTGTGTTGAGAAATTATTTTTTTTTAAAATTTAAAAAAAAAATTATATTATGCCTTAGGTTTTTGACAACTGAGTTAGGTCTTTGACGGAAGAGTTTCAGATCTATGTATGTGTATTTTTAACTCAATTTTAATGCAAATAGAAGTCATCAGAAATTGTGTGTGTTTTTTTTTTTAATTTTTCAAAAGCATAAGTGAACAATTACAGTTTTGTTTTTGAAAAATATCAGGGGCATAGAGAAACATAGAGCGGAAACTAGAAAAGGTCTTTGGCGGGAGAGTTTTCGCTCTATGTCTATTCTCTATGATCAGGGGTAATACAAAAAAAGTACTCAATTGTTGTATTTATTTTACTAAATTTGTTTTTAATTTTTTTTATTATTTACTATAACATTTTGTTTTATTATCTTTATACATAAAATTAAGTTAAAATAGTTTTAATTGCATTTTTGTTTTCATTTATTATTATTTCATTTTAATACCTAAAATTACTACTTGAATATTAATTGATTCAAAAAGTTGCCTAAGTTTCAAATATTACAAAATTGTTGTTATCATCTTTTTTGTTTTGTTTGTTTGTTGTTGCTGTTTTATATCATTTTTTTTAAATTTTGTTTTGTTTGTTGGGGTGGTGTTTTTTGGTTTTGTTTTTTGTTTATTTCATTTTGTTTTTGTTGTTTTTACTGCTTAAGAGTAAATAGTTATCACTTCACGCCCACCGCCTCGAACCATTAGCACCTTTTCCAGTCCTTCTGTAAGAACTTCCAAAAATTCCATGTCTAAAGCGGGTAATAAATGAGGGTAAAAAAATATTTATTTAGTTTAAATGCTGGGGGTTTGAGGTAATTTATGGCTTACAATTGCTTTCACGTGCTGGATTAATATCCTTGGGTGGACCAGGTAAATTCATTATAACCAATTGGGCATCTTGTGATTTATTTACAATAACTTCATTAAGTTTAACAGCCGTGTGCATACGACGCACATTCATTTCATTTCTAAAAAGAAAATAATCATTTTTATTTATTAAAATTTTGCCATTTAATAGGATGCAAAGGTGGAATTGGACGATATTATAGTTATAGTATTGTAATATAACAAATAAATTAAAAACTTTGTACTGCCTTATTAGTCAGACTATACCAGATTTTGTGAAATATATTAGGCGCCTGCACCATGTGTGGGGAACCGTTAATAATAATCGCTTCCATTCTTATTGTAAATCGATATCGTTACTTACGGTTTCTTTTCTACATATTCATCATTACTGCCATCGCCATCTTCATCGTCATCATCTTTGTTCTTTTCTCTATTGTCATCGTTGGCCTCGAAGGCTTTGCTGATATTATTTTCATCATCTTTGGACTCCTACAAACATTTATTATCCCATATTCAGATTCAGATCAAGATCAATAAAAGAGTGATATATATAGAAAAAAAGAGAAAAGACAGTGGATGGTTTAGGAAGGTTAGTTAGTAATGTAAGGAAATTTTGTTTTGTTAATTTGAGTAGAACTGACATTTTCGTGTTTTTCTTCTACTGTGGGATCTGCAAATCGGACTTTGGATGATGTTTTCATACTTTCATGATGATGATCAATTATTGTTTGTACCTATAAAATTAAACAAAAATCATAATAATAAACTGGTTTCAAATAAAATCTTTTTAATAAATCAATAAAAAAATAATCGAAATTGAAAATATAAATTTAGAAAACAAAAAAAAAATCTTTTAAAATTATAAACTCCATCACCAAATAATTAGGCCACAATAAGAAAATAAATAATTTGGTATCACAACACAATTTGTAGAAATGTTTAATTTTATAATACAGATAATAAAAATTTAAATGAAAAAATTGCAAACTATAAAATAATCTTAAAATCAAACTTAACAAATTAAAATTAATAAAACTAATATAAGTGATAATAATAATAAAGGTTTTTACAGTTTAACTAAAAAAACCTTTTTCAACTACATATTTGTTTAGGCAAACATAAATAAACTAAATAATAAACTATTTACTATTTGAACTGTAATTGCAAATTAAACTTGTACTATCATGCTTTCTCTTAATAACTATTATAATTTGTTATTTCTTTTTAACAAGTGCTTAACATTAATTTAATACAGGATGTGATAATTTCAATAAACTTATTGAATGAACTCTTACCATTTATGCATGTTTATCGTACTAAATAATGTCCTATAGTCAGATAAGGCCATATAAGCGCTATTTCTGGGTCCATGTTTGCTAAAGATCTTTGGTGATCTACACGGCGGCAACAAACAAGTCGATTAAATAGTAAATATCACATTGTGTTGTTGCTTTCAAGTTAACATTTATTTGTGTACAATTGACAAATCTGTGGACTTTTGACAAAACAACTTAATAGTAATTTTAAAATTTTTCTGGATTGCGCAAAAACTATTGAATTTATCGATAGTTATTTTATTATTTGTCCTTGAGGAACTTTATTATTTGTCTCAAAGAGTTAAACAAAGCTCTCGAAATTATTTAAGATCATTACACACTTAAAATTACACTGACTCATACATTCACTCACTCCCTCATTCACTGACTCATCAGTCGTGAGTGAGTGAGTGAATAACTGAGTCAGGCCTTGTATTTTTAAATATAAAGATTTTTATAAAAGCCCAAAAAGTCGATCGTACGTAGTAACTTTAGTAACTGTATGTAAGATGTTTTGTCAAAAGTCCACTGAAATAATTTTAAGTATCTGGAAAATACTTTCACATAAGAAATTTGAATGGCGTAACATATCATAGATGTGATTTTTTCAAATCAAAATAATTACACTATGTCCAGCCTTAACAGCGAAAAAATCTTAAGTGGATAACAACAAACTTTACAGGAGAAGTATTTTTGTTATTTTATGAATGTTTTTTATTTCAATCTTAACTTATCACTGTGGTTCCCGATTTAAATCTAGCTGTACAAAATTATTGGATATAAACAACTTCTAAACTAAAAAATATTTGTTTACTGCAAAAATTTGGAATACTAGATAAAAATTAAAGGTTTATCAAAACCTATTTGAAAAAGTAAAAACGTTTCCGTTAAAATTGGTTATAAAATAAAATAATGGACGTGGTGAAATGAGATTTTTGCTGAGATACATTTCCACAATCAGGGTGTTATGAACATTGTTTATAAATATACCCACATTAACATTGCTAAAATCTCTAGAAATATAATGTTCTAGTTTTGACCATTAGATATTTCATGAAACTACTAGAAGATGGCACTGTGTATATAAACAGTAACAGCAAGTTGCAGTGAGTTAATATATCAACGGCACTGTTAGACTTATCATCACCAGTATTGCCAGTGTACAAATAATTATCTATCTGATTCAGACATTTTGCTGTAAATTTTGCATATTTTATTATGTTTTGCTTTTAAATCAGCGAGCTGCAGTGAGCTCTCAAATGAGCTCTCTTGTTTGTATTTTCACATGTACGCAAGCACACACATTGTATAAAAACAGTCAGTCTCGCATGAGCATTGATAGAAGCAGGTTGTGTTACGCTTTTATGTTTGTTTATTTCATTATTTCAGCTATTTGTTTTTGTTTTTGCCAGAGAATAATTCTCAACTCATACAACTACAATATCTAAAAACTGTAGTGGTGTGAGTTTGCATTTCGCTGTTTTAAATGCATTTTATTCAAATTTTGAATAAAAAATAATATTTATTGTCGTCAATAGAAATAGCATTAAATGTTGTCGTTTAACCTCTATCGACATTGAAAAACTGGCAGTCATTTCTCTATCAGCAATTGATAATTATAATTTAAATTAGTTTAGAGATTTTTTATAAAGTCCCAAAAATTTATTAATTGTAACAAAATCATAAATTTTTTATTATAATTTAAATTAATTAGAGATTTTGTTATCGAAAAATGTTGTAACTGGGACATATCGGTCCGTGATTTCACCTAGCCCCCATACAAATGTCCCCCGGCCATACTGTAAAGTATGGCGAAAATTATGAATTATGACTTGCATATTCATAATTCATAAGTTTTTTATGTATGAATCTAAATCATTATACCAGCTTTTGTGAGGATCGGTCGTCCCATATAACCCCTATATACCAGAAAAATATTTTATTGTCACATATTGATGGGGGTATACAAGATTCGGCAAAGCCGAAACAACATTCTTGCTTATTTTAAATTTATTCCTTTCTTCCATTTTGAATTTTATATATCGCACTGGTTCCTCTAAAGAGCGTCAACTCAAAATTTTAAAATGTTCAGTAGAAGCAAAAACCTATTTTTTTCTCAATACATACAATGAAACAACTGTACGGATACAACTGTATTTTTTGGCGAAAGAGTAGAGAAAATGATAGCAGATTTTTACAGTGGATACATATGACCACTGCACTTCAATTTCTTGCAAAAAGTGAAAATTAAAAAATTTTGAGTTGACGCTCTTTAGAGGAACCAGTGCGATATGCATGTTTTTAAACGTGCAATGGCTCATATTTAAGAAAAATCTTTGCAAAATAATGCAATTTTTATAATATCCTTTGTTTAAGGACCATTTTCCGTGCTATATCATGTTTTGATAAAACTGTGCATTTATGAAAAAGAACTACGATTCATTATCTTTATTGTGAGTTTAAATTATAAAATCTGACTAACAGTTCAAAAGTTATTAACAGTTTAACTTTAGGTATTTTGCACTCATCTATTAAAAATTAAGAACTTTGAACTAAACAAATGCGAATTTCGAAATTTTGGAGAACTTTAAATTTTAAAGGTTCAAAAATTATTATTTTTTTATCGAAATTTTTCGATTCGTCCCAAAAGCCTTTGGATAAAGCTAAAGAATTTGTTTGGTTGCAAATGATGCTATGGAATGAATTGCTGAAATTTTGAATTTTAATAAATTGAATCTAATTAATTCGAATCTCTGTTGTCAACATGGATTCTGGTGAAAATACTTATTGGGATATATTGTACTGTATTTTAAATTTGATCAAAATTATCACAACCTGTACAACTTATAGTGGTACGACTCAAAATAAAATAAACAAATCACTTCATTTACAGTAATGATACAAGTACATACGCAAATATATGAGAAATAAAATACAATAGAAGTGGATATTATCAATTAAATGTGGTAGACTTTAATGGCGAGAAGTGCGAAAATCTTTTGATGATGAGAGTTAACAAAAGAAAAGAAGACATTCTGGTAGCAATCCTGCAAATTTGAAGATGAATAATGACGTCATATGAAAGACATGATATGATGGCAAAATGATTTCCATGAATCAATGAAAGAAAATGTGATTAAACAAGATGAGAGATCCTGAACACACATTCAGTGGTTAACTGTTTGCGTGGGAGTTGGTGTGTGTGTGAGAGAGAGACAGACAGAGAGAGATAGAGAGCCAGTATGAATGAAAAGGAACAACATCCATCATGTATGAACAACTACATACTATATGTATTTGAACACGATTCATATAAAATATAAACATTTAATAACAATAGAACAAGAACAATAAAAATATTTACGATATACAAGATAAATATAGAAATTAAAGAATAGAATTAAGTTTAGTTTTATTGTTATTTTTACCAAAGGCATTTTGTCCTCCCCAGTTGTTGATTTCTTGTCCACTAAATTCTGTTTTTTTTTTTTGGAAATTGTTTTTAGATTTCACAAACAAAGTAGTTGGTATGTATTAAAATAATATTTAGATATATTAACAAATATACATACAGGAACAATATTATATTATAAAATAGTAGTAGTAGTAATAGTATATAAATGTAAGTAAATAAATGGACTTAAAACCAAACAAATACGAAAATAAAATTAAATCTACATAATAATAGTAAAATAACTTAAAAAATTATCTTGATCCAATGATTTTAAATAATAGAAACGATAAACTAACAAATAACCAAAGACATAATAAGTATTTGATAAATGACAAGTGACTGAGTGACTGAGTGAGTGAATATTTATCGAGCTGAGTGAGTGAGTGAGTTTGTTAAATGCCGAACTGTTAGTGAGTTTGTTGGTAGTTTTGGTGTCAAAGGTTAAAGTTACAAAAGTTTTGGTTTCATTGCTTTGTTTAGGAAATGAAACCTGTCTTTTTTCACTTTATCCCTTAAGTGTTTTTTTTTTTAAATACAGTATTAACAATAGAAATATAAATGAAGAGTTGTACATACGACTTTGGTTTTCTCAATGCGATTCAATCGTAATTCACGCAACATTTGATTTCTTTGCTCCATCATTAATGTCCTCTCGTAGGTATAAGCTGAGATGTCACTGTTCATCTGCAATTGAGTTTTAATGTTTATCAAACCATTCAAAGGATATACATATTTATTTTTTATTTAAGTAGAACTCACCATTTCAACAACTTCGACTTCGGCCTCTATGCGCAAATGATACAGGAATGTCTTGAGATCTTTTTTCATTTGTATGGAATTGTCCTCCATTTGGGCAACGGTGAAGATTCTCAATTTGCAATTTCTCCATGTGCGATGCTGTTTCAACAAGAATGGCAACAGCATCAAAAGACCGCCATCGTGCACAATCCACCAGATGTCAATGTTACCGCCAATCTTAAAATCATGCTGAGTTACAACAATAATCGAAATCTTCACATAACAAAACGTTATTTACCTTGTGATTGGATTCGGGGAAAAAGTTAATACCCTTGGGCACCAACAATGCCATGTGGCAGGCAGCAACTGTGCGCACGGTTTGTATAAAGTTTTTCCAGCTCTGCTTGCCCTCCTGACGCCAGCTGTAGGGCCAACCCACGATCACTGTATTGGGTTTCATGCCACCCAAACCAATTGTCTGTATACTACAAATATTCCCACAACACAACGTTTTTTAATACAATCCGGTACACAAATAAATTGAGTTATTTGAATGAAATTAAACTGAAAACTTACACTGAACTTAGACCTTCACCAATCTCTTTAGCCACCATAACATCACAAAAACCTTTTACCTTCTCATCATCCAT
Organism: Calliphora vicina; assembly: GCF_958450345.1. Lineage (NCBI taxonomy): Eukaryota > Metazoa > Arthropoda > Insecta > Diptera > Calliphoridae > Calliphora > Calliphora vicina. Next base: position 109,263,758 of record NC_088784.1, read on the forward strand.
GTACTTGCGCAGAGCCTGTTTAGCCTCAATGGCACGATGGCCAATTTTGGTATGATCTCCCTGTATGACAGACACACAGATGGTCAAACCCTTACCGGCCTTCAGTTGGGTAGCAAATGCAAATATTTTACGATATTTTGGCATACAATTGTCATTCAATTTGGAGAGCACCAAAATCTGGGGCCTCCAATTTTTGGTATGAGGTTGACCTTCTTCCAAACGCAACAAGGAATATCTGGCAGCTGTAAGAGCCATACCTCGAATACCATCGCCCCATTCCTTTTCGGCTCTATAAATACATCATTTACATTTAGTTTTCATTTATTATTATTAGATTTTAGCCGTTTACTTACCCCCGATATTCAATATATTTATAAATCACAACCGCCATACCCATGGCAATTAAGGCAAAGTACCAAGATGTCATAAACATAACGGATATACATAAAGTAAGGCCAATTAGTGACAAGGACCAATGATAAAATTTGAAACGTGGCCTCCAGTTGGGTGTTCTCAATAGAGTTTGTACGGCACAGGCCAAATTAACAAAACCGTAACACATAAGGAAAAACATGGACAACAAGGGAGCCAACAAATCAACATTACCTGCAATTCGTCCATTCAAATCAAATGTCCAGTTATTAAATTGTATTTTGTTTTCTATGGTTGAAATACTTACCCAATAAAATACCGCACTGGCAAATGAGTATGGTCAAAAGTAATGCTCTAGTGGGTTCGCCGCGCTTGGATGATTTGGCAAATGGTGCCAAGAATGGTATAATCTCGTCTCTGGCTATGGCTTGTAAAAGACGTGGAGCACCGGTTAAACTCTGCAATCCAGCACCGAGTGTTGATAAGAATGATCCAATTAAAATGACCCATTGATTTGGCCAAGCCATATTAGCTACGACTAGTTTTCCACCAATTGATTGACCGAATCTATTAACAATATCAATAGGGTTAGTGGTTATTTTGGAAAAGGATTTTCTTTGTACAGCTAAATAGTTATCTAAAGTTAAAGTCTGCTATAAGAGCAAATTATACACAGAGAAAACAGATTCGTAATGGCAACCGAATTTGTTGCCAATCGAATGATTCGGATGCACACATAGAATTTTTCGGTTTTAACAACTGAAAATTAGTTAATAAGAAAGAATTTTAGTTGAAGCAACCAACCTTTTGTTATCAGTTCTAACATTTTATAGCCATAACTGTAAAATTCGGTCACCATATCAGAATCATTCGATTGGCAGCAAATTCGGTTGCCATTACGAATCTGTTTTCTCTGTGTAATTAATGCAATTGTAGATGAATTTATAAAAAGTATTTTTTTTTTATAATTTTGTATACCGAGTGTAAAAATATTTGGTCAATTCACAAGGTCTCTTATCATGTCATAATGTCCTAATATTTCACAATGGTTTTTATTGTTTTTCAAGCTAAAAATGTCCTAAAATAATTCAACTCTGTATGCTATGTTTATTGTGTTATCGTAACCAACCAGCAGAGACCAGTGCCGAACGCGTAAGAGTCGGTTAAGCCGAGCTGCCGAGTCGTGATATATTAGGACATTATGATAATATGACTGATAAGAGACCTTGTGAATTGACCTATCAAATGTAAAGGGCGCTTACAAAGTGTAAATTTGGACTTATTATTTTCAAGTTACATACAAAATTTTAATATAAATTATTTTGCTACAGGAATTTCGAATTTCTCAACTTTTAAAATTGTTTAGAAAATATTGATATTTGCCCCGAAACACGAAACTTCAAATAAAATTTGCAAACTCTAAAAGTTATTCGATTTTGCTCAAATTTTCAGCATTTAATTTCTAGATTACGGTGAATGGGAGCGTCGAAAATCGCAAAAGTGCAAAAGAAGGGCAAAACAACATAATTGCCTTTTAAATTCTACAATTTAAATTTTGAGTTCCTTTAAAGATGAATAGCATAAAAATCGGTTTTTGGAGTACAAAGTACAAACTTCTTAAGAAAAATATCTGAGAATAACTGAACGATTTTTGTTCAAGATGAGCCGCTTAAAGGCAATTGTGATTGTTTTCAAAATGAAAATCAGAAAAATCTCCGATCATTTCAATTGCATCCAAATGAAATTATTATTTTTTGTTGGATAGAAGACTAAATTGCTCTCACTCATTGTAGAATAATTGATCATACATGTACCCCAATTTTATCAGCCCATACAAATTAAATTCGAACCAACTTTGAAACTGGATTCGCACTGGAATCAATGAGCCTTAAATTTCATGTTATTTGTTTATATTATAATTTAAATTGATTTATTGAAAATTATAACAAATCTAAACCTTAAAAATACTTAAATATTAAATAATAAGCATTTTGACTGGAACTCAAGTTGAAAGCAAGTGTTATTCAAGCCTTGAATTATAGTCAAGCAATTGAATTACAGTTGTATTACACTTTAAATTCAAGCCATTAAATATTTTGTTTGAAAAATATTTAATTTTTCAAATACTTTTCAAGTTTAAAACATAATTACATTTGCATTAAAGTCAATCAAATGTCAACAAAATGTTCAAGTGCTTGCTTTGGTGATTATTGGAAAATATTTAAGTACCAAATTTAGAAAATTTGTAGCAAGTGTAGTATATTTTCAATATGCTAATAAATGAACAACCAACTAATCAAAACCTCATAATGTTGCGTTATAATTTTATTTAATTGCTGTTAATTAAAATCACACATTTCAATTGTTTTATTCATTCATTCATTCAACTTACTTGTCTCTAAGCAATAGATTGTCAACGGTTCCGGCGAATAACAACACACATGATAAATACACAGTACTTGTGGTTAAAATGGCGCAGATTGTGCCAATTGGTATACTCTTTTGGGCATCAGCCAAGTCACCTGATCTATTTGAACCGGCCATAATACCTGCGAGGTAAACGATGAAAAAACAGAAGAAAAAAAACAGAAACAAACAAGAAAATAAAACATTCAATTAATTATCATGATTAGTGTAACAATAAAAAGTAACTAAATCTACTCCCACAACAAAACAAACACCCAACCGCGCTTTTAGTACGAAACCAACCAAACAACAACGAACGAAAGAACGAACGACAAGAATCACATTAAACAATTAACAAACAGGATAATCAAAGCATTGGCCAATGCCAAACAACTAACCTGTGACAGAGGGGAAAAAGATGCCAATGAGTAGAGTGAATGATGTGGTAATATCAGCCATGACTTGATTGTATGTTGAGGGAGCTGTATTGTCAATATCTTCAGGATCCTTGCCATACGAAATAAATTGTCCCAACTAGAATAAACAAAAGCACAAATATAATTAAGACTCTTAACAAACGACTGACTTCCTCTGCATCGTGTGTGCGTCTGTTTATTTAGACTTCTCATGCAACATCATCAGCCATTCATAATTACCTCTAAAAAGGAGGGCATCAAATTCTCATAGAATACACCGCTGGCCAAACCTTTAATACCTTTAACTTTGGTAACATTATGCGCTGCAAATAGGGAAACATTTTCAAAGCATTTAGTTTTATTTTTAGAGAAAAACATGTTTGCGTTTGTTTGTCACACTTACCTAGATAATATTCATCACATTTGCCATCGGGACAGTATAAATCATTGAGGAATGAATCATCTTTTGTACAATTATCGATGGGTATATCCTTTAATAAACGTTTGCCAAGGACGCACATACTAAAAGTGGTAATAGAAATTGCAAAATAAATAGATATTCGTTCAAACTATAAAACTGTTGGTGATATTAGAATGATCTATCTTTATATCATCAATTTCATTAGACATCACAAACAAATTGATTTTGTATCTTACGATTTACTCTTTAGAGTATTTTTTTTTTAATTTCGAAAAATTTGGAAAAAATTATTGGTGATTGCACAAATTGTTGCAATAATCACCGCATAAATTTAGCTTCAGGCAGTTATTCTCAATTTTTTTTAAAGATACATTTTTCTATAGAAACTCGTTTTTAATAAAAACCGGATTGTTATTCGAATAAATTTAAAAAATTTTTAAGAAAATCTTTTATATGGTTTTTCAAGTTTTTGGTGAAATTTTTTTAATATTTATTCGAATAAATATCCGGGTTTTTATGAACTACATTGAAAAACCCAGGATATTTTATTCGAATAAATTTAGACTAAATAAAGATTTTCGTTCAACTAAATGTATTAAAAAGTTCTGTAGCTTTACGTAAAAAAAATTAAATTTTTTCGAATATTCGCTTTTTTTATTCGAAAGAATGAATCTAGTTTTTTATTCGAATAAGTTAAAAAAAGTACAAAAATCCTTCATTGTTTTCTCATGTGTAAGATAAATTTTTCTATCGAAACTCGTTTTTTTATACGAGTAATTTTTAATAAAAACCGGATATTTTATTCGAATAAATTTAAAAAATATTTAATAAAAACTGTTATATGGTTTTTCAAGTTTTTAGTAAAATTTTTTAATATTTATTCGAATAAAAATTCGGGTTTTTATGAACTAAATTGAAAAAAACATGATATTTTATTCGAATAAATTTAGACTAAATAAAGATTTTCGTTCAACTAAATGTATTATAAATTTCTAAAGCTTTACTTACAATTTTTAAATTTATATGAATATTCGGTTTTTTTATTCGATAAATGAAACTGTTTTTTTATTCGAAGAACTTAAAACTTTTCTTAAGCAGTTTGTTAAATTTAAACCTTTAAATTTTAACAAATTTGAAACTGTGTATTCATTACTTACTAAAGTTTTTCATTGCCATTGATATTGTCGAATATACCGACATAGACGGCTATGATTGAAAATATGACACAGGCCAAGGCCACGGCAGCAAATTTATTTACGAATTTTACACCCAGGAAGACAATTAAACCTAAAGAATAACATATAAAAAAGAATTGTATTTAATTAAGTATAAATGAGAATAATTTAAATCATTCCATGTCAAAAGTCTGCTAAAATCTGCTATTTCCTGATTTGATTTCAATCAAAGCGAATCTGTATAAGTTGCATTGATTTTGATTGTAATTAAGTTTATCATACATAGATGTTTTGGTCGACAACGACCGAAATTTTAAAATTGACCGATGTTTGGGTTCGGCTTATCATCGGTCTGAAAAAGTTATTTCGGTCGGAGTCTAGTTTCTTTCTGTCCAAATAGTTTCGTTTTTAATTTAAGAACGTGATAAACTAGATTTAACTTTTGACGTTTTTGTCAATTTTTCAGAATAACTTTTTAGAAATTCCCGGGACATGTTTGTCGGGAAATTATTCATTATTTTCATATATTTTGTCGATACTAGAGACAGAATCAGTTGACTTAGATCAATTATGATTTAAATAAACGAATTTCTGTTACTCCAACTAAAATTTTGCAGCCACAACAGATAATTTGGACTGAGTTGCAATAAATTCGATTATTACAACCAAATGTATGACAAAAAAAAGAAAAATGTTGATATAAATCGGGAAAATTATTATTCATGTGTTCAGATTCATTCAATCATGGCTACCAAGAATGTTTATGATGAATCTCATTGAGATAAGTAACAGATTTTGACATGGATTTACGCCAAAAATTTATATCATATGTCTACCCTAATATAATACATACCCATGAACACCAGTAGTACAGTACCGTATACTCTGAAATTATTGTACATAGCATCGGCATCCTTAGTAAAATCGCCAAATATTGAAGCCCAAGGCGCCATATACGTCTATTGAAAAAAATTAATTTCAAAATTTCACACGTCATTAATATAAGTTCAATTCCGAAAAACATAATTTTATTTAGCTGCATGTAAGCTTTAACCTACCAAAACAATTTCAACTGCACCGACTATGTACATGGCCGCTGCTAAAGTTGTACCCGTATAAAACAGCATACCTACCGCTCCACCAAATTCAGGACCAAGTGATCTATTAAACAAATAATTTCGATGTAGATTTTGCTTTATTTTCTTAATCGTTTTAGATATAAATGTTACCTGGATATCATAAAGTAACTGCCTCCCGCCGGCACCACGCCATTTGTGGCAATAGCTGACATGGAAATCGCCGTTAACATAGTCTATAGTCAGGGGTTAAGAAATTTTTGGGAAAATTAGTGGTGTTACAGGAATGTAAATTGTAATGCCTACGAGAACTGTAAGAATTCGTAGGAGAGATATTAACTAGGGTTCTATAGCTGAAACAAAAAGTCGACTTTTCGATCTATCGACTTTTTTCGTTTTTTAAAAAGTCGACTTTTCGACTTTTTAGTTAAATCGACTTTTTTAGACTATTTTCGACTTTCCCACTATTTTCGACTTTTTCAACTTTTTACCATTTCTTGTAAAAAATATATAGTTTCTACATTTATTGATGCGTCTTTTGTAATGTTTAGCAATAAAAATAAAATTTATCAAGGCGATAATAGTTTGAAGAATGTTGGAAGAATTTTGTGTAAAAAAAAGCTTTATTTTATAAACATTTATTTATTATTTATATTAGCATACACTAAAAAAAATGCAAGTGTACCAAATTGCAATAGTTTTAGTTTAATGTTGAAATTAAATATTTTTTGAACAATCTAAATGTCGACTTTTATCGACTATTCGACTTTGTTCGACTATTTTCGACTATTCGACTTTTTTCCGACCAAAAAGTCGATTGTTCGAACTTATAGAACCCTAATATTAACGCTCTAATTTAGAAACAAAAAAGAAAACTTTTTTCTAATTTTTGTATGAAAAACGCCCAATGGTCATAAAGAACCAGTTTACGAAAGTTTAACAAATTTGAAACGGATAGAAGATTATTTTTATTTCCTCCCATTACTCAAATTATTAATTTTTCTTCATGTTTCAATGTCGCGTTCCGGTAGCTAAATCGTCGTTTGTTATCAGTAATCCGCGATCGTACGAATCGGTGGTTGAAAATTTTATTTCAAATCTAAATTTAGTGGCTTTAACTAAAAGCCAAGTTACTGTATCTAATAATCACACTAAACATTTGATATTGATTTTCAAAGTACATACATATGTCTCGTTCGGGAACGTAAATGTATTTATTTGAAATTTTTGATATTTTCTTCAAAAAACAAGTAAGAGTGCTATATTCGGCCTCCACAAAAGTATACATTAAGAAAAATATTACAACAATTTTTGGCGAAAAAAATGGTGTGGAAAAAAATTTAGGTAGTCGCGGTTTTTTGCTTATATCTCAGACATTTTTGGATCGATTTTCTATATTTTAAATACTCATCTAAGTTGTACTAATCTAAGTTGGATATATTGATGTATAAATCATGTATGTAAGTTATTTGGTGGCTTTAGAAAGTTGTTTTCAACCGACAGACTCTCATGGATATATTGACTCCGCTATCTATAACGATCCAGAATATTTGAACTTTTTGGGTCGCCAATGAAAAATGTGAAATAACAAATGAAATGACAAACTAGTATATACCTTTGCCACTATATGGTGAAGGGTTTGTTGAGACAGCCGGAAAAGAGTTCTATTTTTTGTCACGTTCGAGATACTTTGTTTATTGTTAACGTATTGTAATCTATTTTCAACACTACACATAGTGCTACACATAGCTATCGAAAAATGTAAATAAGAAAAAAAATTACAGATTTCTTGTACGAATGTCACGTTCGGGACAGAGAAAATGCCTTTAAGTAGCTTCTCTTCAAAGTCAATAAATCATTAAATTTTCATGCTCCTAAATTTAATAAATTTTATAGTAATATTAAAAGTTTGCTGGCATATGTACGTATGTATGTACGTTTATAATTTTATTATGCACAGTTTAAAACTTAAAAAAAAAACAGGAAACTTTTTAATACCCCATATTTTTCGTATTTTTATTTTGCATAATTTAACCTCATCAATCTCTATTCTGTTGAAATCTAGGTGTGTGTATACGTTCATCATGGTCATTCTTCATTCATTTACGTATTTGAAAATCAACTCATGCAAATCTTATTTACCCCCAAAATAAGATAAACACCACAAACAAGAGCAAAAAAGGATTTTAATTAAATCTACGTGTTTTTTCGTCCTTTTTTTGTTGCTTTTCTCTTTTAAATATGCTTTTATAATTTTCTATTATTTTTTTTTTTTTGGATTGTTTGTAATAATTACCACACAACAACATGTTAGAACAATAAGAAAACCACAAATAGCTCCAGCAGTACCAACAACCCATGTTAAACGAATGAAGAGAATCACACCGAAAATATTCTGAATACATGGCAAGAATACACCAATCAGTGTACCTGGAAGAAACAACAACAAAAAATGAATAATTAATCTTTAACAATACATACGTATTTATACATAAATAAATAAATAAGTATAAACAAAGGTTTTGGTTAATTTTTCAGTTTGTTGGAAAATAACACTGGTACTTACCCATACGCGCCGAGGGCGCGGGCGCTTTAGCATCTGGATCAGTTGCTGCAGGTATAGTATTTTCATAATTGGCAAGTGATGATATAAATTGCGATATATGCGGCCTTGTTTCTACCTCTTCATCGTATAAATATAAACCTGGTTCAATATTTGATTTTTCGTTGTTTTCATCTACGGTTTGACCATCACATTTTTCTGCAATAGAAATTTAGAATTTTGTTAAATTAATGTTTAGCTGTTTAATATAAAATTATAGCAGGTTAGTAGAAGTTTATTTTGGTGGATTCATTTCACAAATTACACAATTTTTACTTTCTGAAAAGCTGGGAAAAATCATATAGATTTTGAAACAATGCTTAAAAACACCAAAATATCCGAGTTTATTAGTTTCTCTAGATGTTACAGGAAAACTCGGAAACTCGAATTTTTAAAATATTGCACTTCTTTTGAAATATATACGATTTTTCCTTCCCTTTTGCCTAAAGTAGAAATTGCCTAGTATGTGTTTTAGAAATTGTCCAACTCACAATCAGTGTTGTATCGTTGTACAGCTTTATTTTTTTTCTTTAACTTACAACGATACAACAATACAATTTAGATTGTAAATTGAATAAATATTGTTGTAGACTGAAATGATTAAGGTACAAGGGGGACTATATATTTGTTAAATGGTTTATAAGACTTTTAAGAAACAGTTAAAATTCACAGTTATTTGGAGAATGAAACAATTAATGCTGATAAATCATTTTTATTAGGCATGAAGGGGTCTATGATTTGAATACATACTTATTTATTCGATTTCTTCATTGTAATGGAAGAAAACTGGTGCATTTTTAGACGAAGATGAAGAAGATATTGAAGAAAATGTTAAACACGTCTTTGATGACATTAATATGTAACAGTATCTAATTGATTCAAATTTAATATGTTGATTAATGTCTAAGAACCTATGTGTGCATTTGAAAACACTTTTAAGAAATATTAAGAAACTTTTTATTTTGAAAATAGTTCGGTAGCTGGTGAATGTTTGGAGATATCTTAATAAAATTTCACATAGTCAGGTGCTGGTCAGGTCTCATTGAGTTAATTTGTATTTACATGGATTCGTAGTTCGTATAGGGGAAAATCCTCGGACTTACAAAATTGCCTTCTCAAGAAATTTTTAACCAAAAAAGGTTTAGTCAAAAAAAATTCAGAAACACATACAAAACTTTGATTTGTTCTGACAAAAAATGTTTTCGATTAAGTTCGTGTAACAATCTACAGGCTTAGAGAAGTACAGGTAGAGCGGAAACTACACAGAAAAAACTATTTCTTAAACCGTTTCAATTCAAATATATATCACATATTGAACTGGTTTCAATTATTTTATAATTGAGTCAAGTATTCATGTGATCCAAAACAAAATTTCCTGATATTTTCTATTGAATTTTGATTTTTTGGTTTGATTTTTTATATACACAGAAAAAACTATTTCTTAAACCATTTCAATTCAAATAAATATCACATATTGAACTGGTTTCAATTATTTCATAATTAAATGAAGTATTCATGTGCTCAAAAACAAAATTTTCTGATATTTTCTATTGAATTTTGAGTTTTGAATTTGATAATTTTGACAATTGAATATAAAATTTTCGTTATTGGATGAAATTTAAATACAAAAATTATTGAATAGATAATTTTCGTAATTGAAAACTCATTTTTGTTATTTTTTGTGTTTTCAATTACGAAAATTATCTATTCAATAATTTTTGTATTTAAAATTCAACCAATAACGAAAGTTGTATATTTAATTGTCAAAATAATCAAATTCAAAACTCAAAATTCAATAGAAAATATCAGAAAATTTAGTTTTTGAGCACATGAATACTTCATTTAATTATGAAATAATTGAAACCAGTTCAATATGTGATATATATTTGAATTGAAATGGTTTAAGAAATAGTTTTTTCTGTGTATATAAAAAATCAAACCAAAAAATTAGTCAAAATAATCAAACATACGAGTGTTGTTTCTTTTTTTTCATAAGTTTTTTTTTAAATTATACTTAAGTTTTATAACAACTGAGTTAGGTATTTGATAGGTGAATTTAAGATCTATGTCATGATACAACAATATAAGGTACACTCAGTAAAAAATAAATTCTCAATTATACATTTCTTGTAACGTCAAACAAAAGAAAATGAAAAAATATGAAAAAATCAAAATCAAAGTTTGACGTTATAGGGCTAAATATTGAAAACTCTCCCTAGTGATTCTACCTTCTACAATTATTGTATCATGATCTATGTAATACAAGTAATATAGTTATTTTCCCAACGATTATTATTAATTTTTAAACGTTCTTGGAAAAACAGAAATTGTGCTTTCCAAATGTATAATTTTTGTTGGTGTTTTCTTTAAGCTTTGATATTTCTATAAATCCTAAAGCCTTTTGGGAAAAGGTTTCCCAAAAATCTTTCGAATGGCATATTCAATATGAAAATTTAATTTTACTGTCTAAACACGTTCGAATACCATGCAGCGAAGTATTAATACGTATGTGGGTAAAAAATAACAAATATTTGGGAGCACTTGATCTTAAATGTCAAAATAAACAAGAAAATACTTGATAGCTCTTTTTACGTGACAAATTCAAAATTTTTAAAAAAATAAATAAAGTATACCATAAAATGGATTATTTTTTCTGTGGGTGGATGCCAGAAATTTGTTATTATTTTGCTGGTTCTTATCAATTTCCTTCAAAACTTTCAATGAATTTTTCTTGGAGAGCTATTTGGTTTTCAACTTGCTATGCCCTTCACTTGTTATGACCTACTTTTATATTTGCGACCTAACAAAGTATATATATTCTGGATAGTTATAGATATAGGGTGTGTTCCCAAATGCTAAACTTTTAATTTGCTGCAGTGATACAATTATACAGAATTTACAAACACACCCATAGTCTGCCCGTCCTTATGTTGAAATCAACAATCCGTAGCCCCCAAATAACTTACATACATGAGGAAAAAACCAGGACAACCTCCATTTTGACCTATTTTTAATCTATAACTAGATTACTGAATCATTAATATAGACAATTTCTCAATGATCTTTTTTTCACCAAAAACATTTGAAAAAGATCGCTAAAAAATTAAAAACTAGTTTTATAAAAATGTTATCAGCTCAATTATGAAAAAAAAATCCGCGGGAGTTTTTCCCATTGAATTTGAATAGGAAAATTGAGAAAAGGGGAAAAACTCCCGGGGAATTTTTAATCATAATTGAAAATTAAAAAACAATTTTGAGTTTTTTTTAATTTTTTAAAATTTTTATTTTAAAGTAGTCATTATTACTTAAATTTTCATTTAAGTAATATGAAAAGCATTTACATTTAAATTTTCGACGTTTTGCTCCGGAGAGAGTAAAATTTACTCATTCAAAATTTTCTTTAACATTTTCATTTTCAGCAGTAATTGCGGCTAGGCTTGTTGATGGCCCAGTTACTAAAATAAAAATATTCTTTTGATCCATTTTGATTCAAATCAATAAAGATGTTTTAGTTAAATATATATTTCAGCTTTTTTGTTGATTTCATTAATACACAAATGCATATTTGTGAAAATAAACTGCATTATTTTTTCCCCTAAATCCCTCTTCAATCTTACACTGTGCAGTGCAGTCCAGCCCCTAAAACTATACTATGAAATAAAACAGGAAACCAAATATTTTTTTAAAGTGTTCATAGGAAAATTTTTTAATAGGCTTTAGAAAAAGTTTAATAACTTCTATAATTTTCAACCCATTTTTATAAAACCTTCTTTATTTTATTAAAAATAAAATATTGTTTAGAAATATGTAAAGCAAAATATGTGCCTTCAAAGAAGAAAGTTAAGAAAACTGACAACAAAGTCGAAAAATCGAAAATAAAGTCAAATAAATAATGTTGAGTAAATCATTACAAATTCGAATATAAATACAACATTTTATTATAAAGTTAAATAGTTAAGAAGTTAATCTGAACAAAACAGTAAATGTTAAATCGTCTTCAGACTTTGTGAATTATATGAACACAAACCAAAATTAATATTTCAGAATGATTAAAAATTTTCAGGGTGTATTAAATCAATGTTTTCGCGATTTCTTTAAATATTTTATACAAAAACTGCAGATTTCTTACTTTCGTCAATTAAATAACTCAATGAAACTTTAATTATCAAACCTAAAGGCATTTAAATGCAGCAGCCTCCTAATAGTTTTACGTTTGTGACCCAATTTTATGCTTTTTTATATAATTAGTAGGGAATAAATTTCATATTTCTGTATTTAACAATAATATGCCTTTTAATTTCATTAAATTGTAATTTTACAAACTTTTGTAAACATTTATTGTATGAGAAATATGTAATTAAGAAAGAAGACAATATCAATTCACATGAATAAGAATCATGAAAAGAATTATTCTGTGATTAACCTGTCGCAGCTTTTTGTTCGTTTTGATATATGTATAACTAATACATTTAATACATTTATCCCTAGGATGTCATAGTATTTAAAACTTTTTCATCCGTTTTCCACACAAAAACTTTGTCCTAAAAACTCATACATTTAAGTTTTCATTGCTGCGGGTCTATTAAAATGTTCAACTAGTTTTTGCTGTTTTCTTTACAAATTTCCCCCTTCAGATATAAAAGATAATTTGCAGGTACAGCAGGATGCTTATGTATTTTTTTATTTAATTATAATTCAAAGTATTAAAATGTTACCAGTGGAAAGCCACGAAATCAAGATGAAAGAAAAAAAATCGTTATTTTTATCATATAACAGTCATAAATCATATAAAAAAAAGCTTAAACATGGAAAACGAACAGTGGAAATAAAAAATAAGAAAAATAGTGCCAGGTATCATGTGTAAAAATGAACATTTTATTTAAATATGTATGAATGTAGCTGCGCCTACTATTTATGTATACATACATTAGGATGGCCCCCTCACCACACCAAAAAAAACAAGTTTTTGATTCTAGTTCAAAATTTAGTGTCTTTTTTTACAAAAAGTTAACATTTTCAAGAAAAACAATTTAGCAAACTTAACATTTGTTTTATTCAGAATTGAAATTGTTTTCTTTGTTTTTGTTTGCTTAAAAATCTCATTCAATGAGTACAATTCACAAACTATTCAATTTATAAAAAGAAGAAAAAACTTACAACTTTACAATACATTGTAATAGATTGATAGCAATTGATACTGCAAACTATTTGGACAACGAGATTACATATATTTTGTATTACATTTTGGCTGGCTAAATAGATTTTCGTTTTTTCAGCTTTCTCTGGAGATGCTCTCATATTTATCTAATGTAACGTCATGATAGTCAAAAAATAACGCATCCTTTTTCGTTATCGCTAATTCCACGCTAATTATCATTTCTCTGACACCAAAATAACCAAATTAGGTTACCGCTGAAATAACCTTTCAGCTCGATTACCGCTACCTCTAAAATACCGTTGCTCCGATAACTGTCGAACCTTGTCGAACCTTGTTATGAAAAATTTGTACATTTCCACAGACCGTGACCGAAAATAAAAATGTTTATAAACAAATAAAGTTTTTCTAATCACAGTTGTTATCATAACAATGTTCGACTGAGTTGTTTACATATTCATGACTGCACTCATTTTATAAAATATTTAAATCAACAAAAAATTATTACAAAAAAATGACGTTAAATTTTTAATTTGATTTTGTTCAATGTCGCGTTCCTGTACCTATAAATTCGTTTGTTATCAGTATTCCGCGATCGTTCTAATAAAGTTATTGAAAATCTAATAATCACACTTAACTTTTTATTTTGATTTTCAAAGTATGTCTCTCTCGGTACCCGATTCCCGGGATTTTTAGTCGGGAATCCCGGGAATTAATAACTGAAGAAACTACCAACTAAACGTGAGAAGGTTTTTTTTAAATTTTTTTGTTCCAATTTTAATGTTATATTTAGTATTTTCTTTCTTATAGTACATTTATAACTGCCCGAAATCTAGTTTAAATATGAAACAATCTATTTTATTTTACTAGACTTTGATAATATTTCCCATACAAAACATTAAATGAAGATTTTATGTATATGTACATTTAACATACATAAAAAAGGATCGAAAGAATTAATTCTTAATTCCATTTTCGAGATCAAAATAAAATCTCTTAACGATTCAGTTAAATGTTTTGTATTCATAGTGAATTCGCTCCTTTGAGAATTCATTGTTTATAGAATTAATTTCTTATTGAATCATTATAAATATGTATCTTCAAATTTCTTCTCAAAATGGCTTCAAAAAATGTATTGAATGACAAAATTTTTCTTCAACAAACAGAAGATAATATTTTTAAATTCACTTTGTAAAGGATTAAAAGCAAAACAAAACTGAATGAAGAAAAAAGATTTTAACTCAATTTGTAGTAGATTTGAATTAACAAACATTTAATCATTCAAAGTTTGAATAAATTCTGTTATTAATTAACTTCAAAATTAATTCAATTAAAACAAAAGCTTTTGAAAGAAGCTAAAGAATTGATGTTGGTAATGAATTTATGGAATGAAAGGCTGACATTTTTTAATTACGGATTAAGATTTTAGTTAATTAAACTTAAATTGAATTAATTAATGCGAATCTCTGATATATAATGATTAAAACACTAAGTTTTTACATGAAATTTGGTTATAATATTCTTAATTTACAGTATCATTATATATTTCGGGAATAGCCGGGTACCCGGGAATGTAGAAAAAAATTCCCCGATTCCCGGGAATCAAAAAAGGTCGGGAAATTAAAAACCCTACTCGGGATATTTTTGATTTTTTTAAATTACGTTTTTATCACGAAGAATTCATTGAAAAATATTAATTTTATAATATAATTTTACTCATCCCTGACAAGTGTCTCCAAGTCACCAGTTTTGTGGACCAATTTGGTGACTTTTTTATATTTGCCTTTGATGAGAAAAAAAGAGAAAAACATGAATTTGAAGACGACTCTTGCAACTGTTATTCGTACCTTTTTGTTTCAGATCTAATTTTTCAACAAGATCGGTCGAGAACTCTCTGAGTTAGAGGGAGTCAAAATTTGAACTTATGTAACTTATTACCTATTGTTCTTAGCAAAATGTGTCCCAAATAGTTTAAAAAAATTAAAAATTTTTGGCCCTAATTTTGTAAATCACGTCACAAAGTGATATTTATATGGAAAGCAAAAATAAAATTTCAAAAATTTTAAAAATTTGTTTTTGTTTTATATACAAATTCTTAACAGAACAAACGCACCAAAATTCAAGCGTTCATTTGCCTTTCATAATTTGAAAATTTTGTATATAAAACAAAAACAAGTTTTTAAAATTTTTGAAATTTTGTTTTTGCTTTCCATATAAATATCACTTTGGTGATGTGATTTACAAAATTAGGGCCTTTGTTTTTTTTTTTTTTGAAATCAAAAACTTTTTTTACTCTTTTACTTTTTACTCAAAAAACAGCTTAGATATTTTCCTGGAAGACCTATTTGGTCGCTTAGTAGTATGCGAGTTGGATATCTATCATAATAAATGTTTTGTAACTCGAAACATAAAATTTTTTACTTTTTTTGCTAAATCCAAAATTTATTTTTTTTTCATTTATTTTTTTTTATTTTTATTTATTTTTTTTTGCTCAAATGAAAGCTTAGTTAGGTCTTTTCCTTGAAAAGCTTTTTGGTCGCTTAGTGGGATATCTATCAAAATAAATATTTTGAATAAATGGGACCTTTTTTTAAATTATTTTTTTTTTTGCTCAAAAGAAGCTAAGTTCCATTCCTTTGAGAGGTTTTTGGTCCTTTGTGGGATATCATTCAAAATAAGTATTTTGTAACACAATATGTACAATTTTTGATTTATTTTTTGTGTAAAACAACAACTAATGCAAACATTTCAACAATACAAATCGATAACTAAAATATTTCATTTTAATTTAAAAACAATTTATTTTATTATATAGCCAGCCTAGGACAATATGTCTCTATGTCAATACTATTTCTCTACAGACAATTGCACTAGTTAAAATGTCGACAAACTTTCCTTTACGCGTCAGTAAAGATACGTTAGGGACAACAGTTCTAGTGTATTTTTGGTGACATTGTCGACGATTGAGTCAATAGTTTGGTTTTTTTATTATGATGTGTAGTGAATAGGTATAGAAAATAACTACCTAGTCAATTGTGATAAGTGTCTACTGGTGGATTTTCAAGCTAATGTTAAATGTCAATAGAAGATTTCATTGGCTGGGGTACATATGGTAGTAGTGCTACTGACAATGTCACTAGTAAATCACTACAAATTTACTTTATTGGCATCTCTGCAGGGATGCTATCGAAAACTGTAAATAAGAAACAACAATTTTTCAGATTTCTTTATTTATTTTACCGGAACTGTGTACGAATGTCGCGTTTGTGATCGTGGGAATGCTCTGATAAAAGGACGAAACATAGCGCCAGCCTAATATACATACATATGCATAGGCCTATAAATTTATGCATGTATGAGTATGTATTCATGTATTCTACATACATACGAACATAAATAATACATGTAGGTATACACACAGACACAAAAAATGTGAAAAAAAGAGCAAAGAGCAAACATTTTTAAACAAACAGCTCAAAAGACCTGTGACCTGTAATGTTAACAAATAACAAACAATGTTGTTTGTATTCGAATGTATAGGTGGGCTTGAGTGTTTGTTTGTATGTATGTATATAGCTGTGTATGTATTTTAAATGTATAAAAATCATATGAAAATCAAATACATCAGTTTACCTTATTCACGCCTACCTTTAGGCTCAATCTCTTCCTTCCTCTTTAGATACACATTCACAGAATTGGGCATAGTTAGAATCGTGTTGGAAATATGTACATATTATCCAATTCAATGTGAATAAATAAAAAACATGATCGTAAACAAATAAATATGTATATGAGTGTGAGTGTGTGTGTATATAAATACTTATGTATAACCACCCACCCGTCCATCCATCATACACTTACTTTCTTACCTACATAAAATTAAAATTTATAAATAACAAAAAAAACTTTGTATTCGTATCTTATTTTGAATCTTTTAAATAAAAAACAAAATAATAATAAAAATCTCACAAATAACAAAATATCTTATATATCCTGTTTATGTGAATGTGTATAAGTAGGTGATATTTGTATGTACATACAGATACATTCATATTTATATACAAACAAGAAAAATTATTATATACACACAGTTATTAGGTGTGTGTGTGTACTGTTTTTCCAGTTTTTGCTTTTGTATAACATTCTGCCACAAATTCAAATAAAAAAAAAGTGGTTCTTTAGTTAAATCGTTGTTATACTGACATACAACTATACATATATTTTTAAACCTAGGTCATATTGTACGTAGCACTTATACACACACAAACACACACCCATACACAGCTGTACATAATTGTGTGTGTATGTGTGAGTGTAGATAGAAATTATAATTTAGCATGTGTTTGTATTGTACATCGAGCCTTATACGATTTTGTATTAAACTTGGTAAACGACAATTACACCATTTGCAAACTTAATTTATTTAGTTTTAAGAAATTTAATTTTTCAAAGATTTGGGTGTCATTTTTGCAATAAATTTATCATTTTCTCAGGCTCATACCTTGCAAACAGTAAAAAAATCAGAATAAATTTAGATATATTTTTTTTAAAGCTGCCTAAAAGTATGCTTTAGTTTATAATAATTTAATAGTTTATGGCCCAAAACACATAATTCCTTTAGTTTTTCTTACTAAACGGTGTTAAGAATCATTCCTAGGAAGTTCATATGTTCTAGAAAAATGTTTATTGAGATCTTAGGTATATTTTTGTAGTTGATTGTTTCCTTGAATTTTGAACGGTTTGCTAGCTATGGACTTGAACAAAGGAGAAAAAGGTAAAAAAACGGAATTAAGCATCTTGGAAAAGGTGCTTAATAATTTATTAGTAACATTAATAATCGTTTTTGAATATGGGGGTTAGATTTTAAGTAAACTAATGATTGCAAATTTCAAATTTCCTTTCCATCAAAAGTCATGGAAATCGTCTGTGCAAATATTTAGAAACAAAAGTCCACATTAGAAAGAACGTGAAAATAAAACTGTAACTTCTAAACGGATAGCCCGATTTTAAAATTTAAGTTTAAGTTTTGAATTTGAGCTTAAAACAGCGAGCCGCAATGCCCCAAAGTGGGGCCCCTACGGTATATCAAAAACTTAAACTTGTTCTCGATTTGATTTGAAAGAGTTTTGTATATATTTATAGAATCTACTAGAAGAGATCTACAAAAAACATTGCTATAGCAATATATTATAGCTCACAAGTTATTCGCATTTGAAAATTAAAATTTTTGTTTTTTTACCTTAGTCTGCTTTTTCAAATATTTCCTGATTTTCTTGAAATGCCTTTTTTTGAATTAACAAAAAATTTATTAATATTCTTTAGAAATAATTATTTAAATACCTCTACTGAGTCAAAAGTTATGTGCATTTAAATTACAAAAATTTTATAAAGTAGTTTTTTTGTTTAGTTATACAGAATATAAAAACAAAATAAATAATGCGTTTATATTTTTAAAGGTAACATTTTGGGAAGTACTACAGAAGAAAAAAAATAATTTCAAAATTTCACATCTAAATTTTTAAAAAAATGACCCATAATCATAGTCAAACACTAAAGTGGGTTCTTTTTAAAAACAACTTTAAAATAAAAACCAGCTTTTTATTAATTTGCAACCATAGTCAAAATTAAAGTATGTCTGCTTTTACACAGGGCAAGTTTACTTGAAGCAAGTCTCGTCGATTCCCTTTTAAACTTGCTCGTCTGTTTACACACAGCAAGTCTGTGAGCAATTTTGTATGTCAAAACCTAATAGACGCCATATTGAAAATGAGAAAACAAAAGAGAATTGAAGAGACTTGCCAGTACAAGCAAGTGTGTACCCCTCTTCTTTCTTCTTGCCTCTCTCTCCTATAAACTCTAGACTTGCGCAAGAAAAATTGCCCTGTGTAAAAGCAGACTAAGTTTTAAATTGAACCGAATTTAACTGGGTGCCACCGCAAATGTAGAAAATGTTTTCATACAATATACAACAAAAAACAGACAAGTGGCAACGCTGAACAGCTGACATACAAAATTAAAAAAAATCCAAAAAACGTAAACAATAAAGGTAACCGGGACATCTAAAGAAAGAAAGTTGTTTGTTGTGGAAAAATGGAAAAGATAAAATTAATATCATAATTACGATATTTTGGTACTAATTTTATTGATAACTGTTCAATAATTGCAAAATCTGTACCAATATCTTGTAACTTAAACATTTTTTACTTTGTGACGAACTTTTTTACTCGGCGAAGAACAGCTGATACTGTTGTTAAACGAGTTAAAAACAACTTCAGCTAGTTTTATATTTAGAATCGACTTCAGCGTCAGAAGTATACTTTAACTTGTCTATGATAGACCTAAAGTCCACTCTTAAGTAAAGTCGAGTTTAATTCTCTTAAAATGTACTTTACTTTTGACTATGATTATGGGCCAATACATTGAAATTTAAATAATTTCTTTGGTTCTTTGGTTCACGAATAACTCATACGAGTGGTATGAGTAATATTTGAAAAACATGAATTACTCATACCATGTGTAGTCTGCCTAATGTTTTAATTTGGCTGAAAAAATTGGAATGCATTGTGAAAGAGGAATAGAAAATAAAATGTTTGCAATGCAAAGTCTGTATACCCTGCAGGAAATGTCAATATTGAAATTGTACTGACATAGTCACCAGTACTAGTGACTTATTATAACCCAGATAATGTTATTACATTTAACATGTCATTGGAAGTCTACTGCTGACGACAGTACTATTGACTAGGTTCTTCTTTTGGGACCATATATAGACATTGAAACAAGCGACTCACTAGTATATTTTAGTACTTCTAGTCTACACATTTGGTACTTTTCTGAAGTAGTAGATTGTTAGCATTTGACGTTGTATTAAATAAATTAAAAAACAAAAAGTTGCGAATTCATAACAGTTGGAAGAGTCGTCTTTAAATTCATGTTTTTCTTTTATTGTTCTTATCAAAGACAAATATAAAAATGTAGACAAATATCGTATCTTATATACCCTTCATCAAATTATATTTTAAAATAAATAGTTTAAATATTTTTATGTAAACAAAATTAAAAAAAAAAAATTAATTTTCATTAAATTCTTAAGAGAAAAAAATTTTATGGCAAAATTTTTTTTTAATTTATTATGAATTTTTTTTTTAAATTTATCGTCAAAAAAATTTATGAAAAATTAATTTTTTTTTGGTTGAAAAAAAAATTCGGGTTAAAAAAATATTTTTGTCGAGTGTTATATTCGCCGTTGCAAAGGTCTTTGAAATATCTATCATTAGATATTGTCTATATTAATCTTAGTAGATAGTAGATCTATATCTGATCAAAACTAGGTAAAAAATCGAGGTTGTCCTAATTTTTTTTTTATATCTCAGCCATTTATGGGCCGATTTTCTCGATAGCAACCGAACCGGGTCTATAGTGGATATATTGATATATGAATCATGTATGTAAGTTATTTGACGGCTACGGAAAATTGATTTCAACATACAGATGGACAGACGGACATGGCTATTTAGACTCCGCTATCTATGTGTTTAATCATATCTTTTTAATGAGTTGACCAACTTACATAAAATTATTTATTAAAAAACTTTGCAAAATCATTAATCTAAATAAAAAACTAGAGCAAGTAATTAAAAACAAATCACAAGTTGTCAATATTTAGAATTACATTTCTCCTGGAAACAGTGTGTAACGGATGATTAACACAAAGAGTATCCAGTTGAAAATAAGAGTACTTTTTTTCATCGTTTTTTTTTTCATTTCAATATTTCCTTTTTCTCTTGTTTTTGTTTTTGCTCATAATTGTAAGAAGATTATAATAGGTACAAAATATGGCACAGTATTACGCCTTTAGCCTAAATACAACAAAAAACAATTTAACATTGCAAGAGTGACAACAAGACAAGAGAATTGTTTTCATTGATTTTCTTTTTTTCATTTTTTTTTTTATTAAATATTGTAAATAAGAAATACTTCAAATATCTTTTGATGGCTTTATTCCAAATGAATGTGCTTGCTTGCTAGCAAGAGTGAGTATCTGTGTAAATAGTTGTCAATGAAAATCCTAAATACATTTATAGGATGTACAAATTTCATTTTATAACTGCTGCAGTCGTTGTCGTTCATAGTGATTGTAAACATTTTATCACCTTCAGTTCGATAAGCCGTAATTGGTTTTATTACACTCTATGGCTCACTATGTTGGAGTGTTACGAGTATTAAATAAAAACCAAAACAGACACAAAAAATAAATAAAATTATTAACATTTTAATAGAAATCAGTCATAATGTAATTGTTATAGACATAGATAGATTAAGTGAATTAAGATTATCGAAATGTGTATCTGAGTATGTATTGTATTGTATATTTAATACCAGTCATTTATAAATATTGTATATCTGACAGTTTGTGTCAGTTTTATTTATGTTAATACTCGTACAGAAACCATTAACTTATTACATTTATCGCTGACAAATTTGTGCGGTTTATTATAATTCATACATTCATGTGTATATTGAGGCAAATATAAATATAACAGCCAAATATAAAATGTATAACAAAAATAGTAATAGTTGAATTAATCATAAACAAGCAAATATTCCAAGTACATTATAAATATTATTCGATACTGGATAAAATATACATTATATAGCCATTTAAATGACAACTTACAAAGTATTTCTCTCCAATTGTTTGACAGCCAATATAAATACGAGTATATACAACGTAATATCGAATTTCATATCGACTTGTCATACCTTATTTTTGACAGCAAAGAACTCCGGAAGAGAGATATTGGTTGCACAACCTAATAGTTCTACAACGTTGAATTTTAGCTAAAATTTATTCTAGTTTGTGTGATTTATGTTTGAAATTGTCACCTTCAGAATTAAAACGAGTTCTTTAATTAATGATTGGTATTCGAAACCGTCTGAATTAATTCTAGGGATAGAAATAGTATATTCAGCAAGTAGACCTTGTTAGAAATAGGACTAATTTATTCATCAGTTAAATATTAATTTAAAATTCAACTCTTGAAACTAGTTGCACGAACCAAGGACATTTAATGTTCAAAATTTATATTAAATTAAGAAGATAGATAGAATAAATGTATAACTAAAGCCAAATAATTGGGTCCTATATATAAGAAATTGCTTGATTCATAAGGGAAACAATGTATCTTTAATATGGACATCTAGCCATTGTAACATCGAAGGAAATGAATATGCAGATATGGTTGCTAAGGAGACACTAAGAACGCCTTTATTTAGTACTGAAAATTATAACTCTAAGGATCTCCTGAAATATATCAAGCACTTTTATAATGATATGGATAACACTTTCTCCCGAACTTCCCATTGGTATAAAACCATTAACTGTACAAAAATCAATATAAAGAAATATTCCAATAGTGATATTAACAATCTTCATAGAAGAGACATGATAAAATTTTTACGAATTCGACTAGGACACTCCAAATCAGTAATGCGCAGCCCATAGCACAATTGTGCAGAATCAAATCACACGTATTCTTACGCTCTTACATTTTAGTAGTCGTTGTCCACTCAACGAGACAACTAGGAATACGCATGAGCACTGGTGTATGACTTTTTCTTTATTTTTTCAGTTTTTGTATTTGTGTGTTTGTAGGTGCACTGAATAAAATAAAGAATTGAATGTGTTGGTGAGAGTAAGTGTATTGGTGAGAGGATTTATTTTTGCGAACCTCTGCTCCAAATATACACATGGCTCTTTAATAAAAATATCCAATATACCCATCTGCAACTGCAATATTATTCGTCCACCATCTCCCGAACATTTCCTTTCCCTCTGCCCAGAATTCGAAAGAATTTGCCCATTATTGTCTCGATAAAAAGTTTTTTTGTTGAATTTGTTATAGAAATAGCGTAAATGTTGTCGACTAACTTCTTTCGACATCGAGAAAATTGCAGCCAGTCGTTTTAATTTTTCTATAAGCATTTGAAAAGTATCATTTCAATCCATTTTTCATCAAAAAGTATGAAAAAACATTAATAATTTTCCACTGTAATTTCAATTTACAAGAGAGATTTTGTAACTTAACAAATACAGTAACCGCTCTTTATAGTCAATTATTGCGAGATGAAAATTAAAGTTGGATGTTACAGCACGATCGACATTCTGATAATTTTAAAATGCAAGTCGCATGTTGGAGGCTCTATAGATTATGATATTAAACAAATATTAATTAATAGTTTTCTCAGAAGGACAAATTTATTTGTAAAACTTTAACTAATTAAATATTAGTATAATTTTAAAAGTCGTATCAGCTTACTCTGTTGAATAATTTTTTAGCATTGAGAGATTCATAGTTAATTATTTTGCCATTCCGTTTGTAACACATCGAAATATTCCGGGTCCTTATAAAATTCTAAAATGATTTAGCTATGTCCGTTCGTCTGTCTGTTAAAAACTGGTCCCAAACGAAATGATAAGGTTTGGTATTGAAAATGGGCAATATCGGTCCATGATTTCAAATAGTCCCCATACAAATTTCACCCGGAATACTGTTTGATCGATTATAAATCAGTCATATTTCTAAGTACTGTGAAATTATACTGTAAAGAATGTCGAAAATCGGCAACATTTGTCTGAGATCCACCTCAGAAAAAATTCATAATTGTCTTATAATAACTAATATCGTGATGAAATTGGACGTAAACTAATTTTATATGAACCTAAATCTTTCTATCAACTTTTGTGAGGATCGGTCCATAATCGAAATATAAAAATATTTTATTGTCAATAAATAATTTATATATGAGGAGCCGCAGAACAAAAGGTACTTTTTTGTTCATTTCAAATTTTTTTGGGAAATTGTGTTTTATTTATTTTGCCTTTTAAAAAACTGCATGAACATGGAAATGGTAACAAGATTCTTACTCATCAATATGCATATGCATCTAATTGCTATAAGTCAACTCATTAAATGTTAAGGATGTTTCATATAAAACCACTTTTACATAGGAAAAATAACGGTTTGTTAAAAAAAGACTAAAATAAGTTTTTTATGCTTTTATTAAACGATATTTCGACTGCATGTTTTTAAACCTGATCTAATTAATATATTAACAAATAGCACATTGAAATTAAATATATAATTTTTGTGGTTTTATACTACAGTGTTGTTGAAAAAAAAAATAAAAAATACGTTTAGTTAAGCACAAATGTTTTAGAACACGTTTACTCAGTAAAAAAAAAAATTATGCAAAATTGATTGTTTCTAGAAATATTATAAAAATACCAAAAAAAAACCAATTTGTCAAAAATGCGAAAAAGTATTAAAAGATATTAACATAAATTTCGACTTACTTTATCTATAAAATTCTGTATAGTTCGGACCATAATTGATTCAAGTCCACATGTTATGAAAATATACACTTTAGTTTTCCATAATTATTTCAGACCGACTTTCCAGTTATCTTAAAATATCATTACGGAAAAAAATCAAATTAGTGTTACCGTTAGAATTAATTCTTAATTATCTCTTAACTGTTCCATTAAATAATTATTTACGAATTCATTCATAGACATTATTCCTTAGCACTTCAAATGTATTGAATTCATTTTGACACTTTGACACTTCATTCTTTATAGAATTAATTCCTTAACTTAAATCCATTACAAAATTTATTGAATGACTCAATTTTTCTTCAATTCATATCTATTACAAATAGGCTTTAAGCTAGGTATGTGAGCTTAATCGATTAATACAATATTCAGATTTAAATTAATTAAATATTTTGTTATTCATATTCATGATTAATTGAAACATTTTCGTTTTGATTATTCAAAGTTCAGGGGCCAAATTACCGCATTCGTGATCGAATGAGCCATCGTATCGAAAAAAGATTTCGATGTCGAAATTGAATCATTTTCGAATGCCATAATCTCAAATGGGAAAATTACGATCAATTTTACTCGATATCGAATGCAATAATTTGGCCCAGGAAGAAATGATTAGTCAGAAATTAGAATAATTTGAATTTTGTTTGTTTATTTTATATTTTTGAACAAAAATATTCAAGTTTGAAAAATCAAAATTCAAATTAATTGATTAATAATAGTGTTGATTAATCTATTAATTAATATGGATGTATGAAACACATCTTAATCAACAAAAATTTAACCATACAATGTAAATGGTTTAATCATATGGTGTTTTCTTTTCTGGCATAAATGGTGCATTTTTTCTGCCTTTACCCTTCTTTGTGTTCTTTTCTGAAAAAATGTAGTTTGGTCGTGTTCTTTTCTAATAATGTTACCCTAAAACCCTGAATATATGCTACATATTTCACCCTTACCACATATTGCATAAATGGTAATGATTTTTGTTCTATTGTGATCGTTAAAAATGCAACACATTATGAGGGTATGGGTAACATTTAATAAATGGTACAAAATATATAGGCAACATTTTGTGTCAGAAAAGAAAACACCAATAGTGTTGATTAACCCCCATTAACACGAAGTCTGTTTATGTGTTAACTAATAGTTATACTGACAGTTTTCATACAAAAATAATTTTGACGGAGAGTATAACTATTAGTTAACGCATAACCAGGCTTCGTGTTGATGGGGGTAATTGATTAATAAGAATGTTTGAAATTTTGTTATGAATTAATTCAACAATGAATACATATGTATATTCTAATTAAATAAATGCCTCTGAATGAAGCTTAAGAAGAATTTGTTATGTTGAGAATAGTTTTTTGGGAGAAATTTTGAATTAAGATTTAACTAAATTAATTTTAAATTGAATTAATTAATTCGAAGCTCTGATCGCTGGCCACCCATTTTTGAACATTAGGGCAAATGGAGCACTGTATGATTATATCCGATCATGTAAATTTTTAGCAATCGAGGGAGTTACATTAAAAATTTCCAAATAAATGAGATTGAAGTAGTTTACTGTGCTCCTTCCTATACTTAGCACGAGTACTCGTATTAGCTGGTAGTATAAATTTGTATATATGTATGTACATAAAATTAGTATGTATGTATGTGTTTATGTGTTAGTGTTACACAGCTAGCTCTCGAATTGTTTTTGCAAACTTATACATACATACATATATGTATGGAAACATGTGTATGTATAAGTGTGTCGTATGAAGGTATCTGTGTAAATCGGTACATTGTAATTTATTACAGTTTTTGTAAAAAATGTAAAAAATAGAAAAGAAAAGTGTGCCCTATAAATTATCGAATTTATCACTTATTGTTATCGTACGAGTATCGCTTCGAAGGAGATGAGATGATTTATTTTTATTACAACTAATACGAGCAAATGAGTAAATGTAATAATTTGATATTTTTCTTTTTAAAACAAGAGTAAGAGTCTGCTGGTTGTTGTTGTTGTTGTCGTTATTGTTGTTGTAGATATTTTAAGAGATATAATCAATGATAAGCATGAATTAATTTGAATTGATTTTTGTTTTTGTTTTGGCTGTTTGTTGTTTTTGCATACAAACATATTTATCACACAATGGCTGAATGGGAGAGAGGGTGAGAGGGAGAGAGGGAGAGGTAAAAGGAAATGGAATACACTCTAAGTGTTGTTGTGTATGTGAATGTGTGTGTGATTGTGTGCTAAAAAATAATGTAGGTTAAAATGCCGTTGGTGATGGCTTGTTTGTTGGTTCTTGTTTTTTTTTTAGTTTTTTTTTGCAGACACAAGTAAGTATTCATTTGGTTGTATTCATACATGAATGTAATGAATGTTGGTTTTAATCCAATGAATTGCATTGCATACTTTTAGCATGTTCTTTTGTTGTTTTTTGTTGTTGCAACTTACCACTTTGATTAGTTTCTATGTTAGTTGTTTCATTAACTTTATTTTCCATGTCGGAGGCATCATCCCCTAAGTTGTTGTCTGTCATTTTGGATGCCAGACGTGTTGCACTCACTTACTCGCCGACAAAATAAATTATTAAATTCCTTCACTGAAAAGTCCTTTAATATAAGTTGTAGTGTTTTTCTTTTATTTTCTTTGCTTTGCTTTTCTGTTTTTGTATATTTTATGTTATTTATCTATGTATTTTTTTCTATTTATTATTTATTTATTTGTTGTTGTTGTTGCTACAACTTTTTCTCAATCTTTTCTGCTTTGCTCTTCTTCAAACAACACGTTTTTAGCTTTAGCTTTATATTTATCTTTATTTTTAGCTTTTACTTTTATTTTTCATTTAAAAAGCCATTCAACACACAAACAAACTTTTATTCTTTGAGAGAGAAAGTGGGAAATAAAGAAAAAAATAACATCATTTTCATTTGATTCGTACTATGATAATAATTCTTTTTTTTTAATTTTCTACTATTTTTTTTCTTACAAATTTTGTAACGAATTTTAATACATGCTCATGCTTTTTTGATTTTATTTAAAATTTAAATTGTCTTTTGTTTTTTTTTTGTTGGTATTTTTGCCAGCATTTAGAATTTGTGTGTTTCTTTGGCGAGCTGGAGGTACATACCCTTTGAAGTCTGCATTTTTTTCTTTTTTCTTCATTCATACAATAAATTTCGTTTGTGAATTTTCCTTTCTTATTTCCTTGTTTTATTTTCTTATTTTTTTTCTTTCTTGCTTTTAATACTTGGTAGGTAGGTATATTTAAAAATAATAATTTTAATCTAATTTTTTTAATGAATTTTTATTTTACCACCCAACAAATATGCAGAATTGCTTATGTAATTTTAATTTTTGTTTTGTTAATTTATATTTTTAAACATAAAATAAATGCAAGTCTTTCAAAATCATTTTATCATGTATTTAACAATTTGGAAAAGAAGAATTTTTTTTTTTAGAAAATTAAAAAAAAACTATAATTTGTGCTAGTGATTGCAGGTAATGTTTAAAATGATTAATTAATTAATTTGGATTTTCCATTTCTTTTTTTTAGTATTCTATAATTAATATTATTTTTTGGATTTTTTGTGTTTTTTTGTTTGTTTGCGAGTAGCTAAAGAAAATTGGCGTTTTTAAGTTTGTTTTGTGGAGATAAAACTTTGTGCTACTTCGTGGAAATTCCAACTAAACTGAACTGATTTTTCCCCAAAAAGTGAAAAGTGTATAAACTGCTGCTGCTGTAAAACGTATTGAGAAGGTCCATGTCTCAATGAGGACCTGCGTGTTGAGGCCCATTAAGAAAATATGGAGCGTAAATTATACGGCAGCATCTCATAAACATCCTTGACAAATTGTATCTGTGAGTGTTTGTATTTGTATATGTGTGTAAGTGTGTTAGGAAAAGCTTTCGAGCCTTATTTTTTGGTAGGATATAGAGTTGCCAAAAGTCATTTTTAAAGAGGATTTTATTTTTTTAGGGATCCATTTTCTCCATTTTGTTTGTAGCAAAATTTTATTTTTTAATTTTCCATATTTATCATTATTATTTGGGTCAATTAATTTTTTAATTAAGTAATTTTTATTTTGTATTGAAGATAAATCATTAATCATTAATTTTCAAATATTTTATAAAAAATAATAAAAGATAGTAACAAGTTTAAGCCACTATATCAGAAACTGCTTAAATGCCATCGCATCTTTATACAAAGCGGTCTTTAGAATAAAAAATTCAATTAAAAAAGAAAAATTCAAGTTATTTCGGTACAAATTACTTATTAACAAATAAATTTCATTTATTCGGTGTATGACTTAAAAATGCAGTTTTTGTTTTTAATAACTTATATGTCATTTTGAAGGGTTAAAAACCTGTCAGCTATTTGTGCGGTTAAGAAGTGGTGATTTTGACATGGAAAACAAATATCGCCCAGACCATCCAAATAAATTTGAAGACCAAGAATTAGAGGCATAACACCATGAAGATTGTTGTCAAACTCAACAATAGCTTGTAAAATCATTGAGAGATACTCCAGCGAGCAGCAGGATTTATTCAAAAGCAGAGAAATTGAGTACCATACGAATTGAAGCCAAGAGACCTTGAAAGATGATTTTGCATGTCCGAAATAATGCTTCAACGCTATAAAAGAAACTCATTTTTGCACCGAATCATTACTAGCGATGAAGAATGGATCCATTACGATAACCCGAAGCATAAGATATTGTATGTGAAGCCCGGCCAACCAGCTAAAGCCAAATATACATGGTGCTAAGCTAAAGCTCTGTCCCATCTATTTTAAGCTGCTGAAATCTGGTCCGACCATCACAGGGAACCTGTACCGAATGCAACTGAAGCGATCATTAACCGAAAAACGCCCAGAATATGCATCCAGACATGAATCTGTAACATTCATGACAACGACCGGCCACATGTTGCACTACCTGATAAAAAGTATTTAGAATGAAGTGGTTGGGAAGTTTTGCATCACCCGCCTTTTAGTCCCGACCTTGCGTTGTCCGAATACTATTTGTTTCAATCGATAGAACTCTCTTTTTGGGATACGCTTTACTTCAGAACAGGGTATGTTGTCAGAAAGATGTGAAAACGTCATAGCTAACAATGGCCAATATTTTGAATAAATTTATATTGTACAAATGATTCAAAATAAAAGCTAAAACTTTAAAAAAAAATCCCGCATTTTAAAGTCATACCCAATATCTAACATAGCTGTCTTTTAACGTTTTTTAAAGAAATAATTTTAAAAAAATGTAGACCAAAAACCACATTTTCAAACCATAAAAGTTACAACTTTTAAAATTTGCATTTTCAATCCTCATTTAGCATTTATTATAATCGGAAACATTTTGTATAATTTTTTTCAAATTTCTTTTGGATTCCTTCCTTTAAACAATACCTTAATAACTCGTTAGGATTTTAATTTTATCAGTTTATTCATAAAGTAAATTTTTATTTGATTAAAAGTTTATAAAATAAAATTTGTAAGGAATACTCTCACAAATCTGTTTTATATCTCATGCAAATATTTATATATAGTCCCTACATTTACCATAAGTCTATATACAGCAAAGCTTTCTATCATAATCTTTAAAGCTTTAACAATTCCCTTTTGCCCACAAATCCCATTAGAACATATACCTAAATCCAATAAAGTTATATTAGTGGCAGCTCTATGCCCAGCTCATCTCTCATCTGCCAGCAGCGGAGCTTTCGCTTTAATGTTAGTTCAACAAAAATCTAGGGTTTTTTGTCTTGCGTAAAAAGCTTTTTCAGATTTTGGTACACGACAAAAAAAAGCTTAACCACTCCTTAGTATGAAATTATGTAAGTTATTTTATTTTGACCAATACCACTTTTTCAAGCATCCCTAGATTTTTTTTTTGCCAGCTAAAAGAGATGCTCGAAAAAGCCCAAAAATAAATTAAAATTTAAGTCAAACACAGTGAGAATGAGAACGATAACAACTTGAAATGTTTCAATACATACTACGAATATACAAATACATTTACTCGTATAGATATGTATGTATCTATGTATACACAAGAGTATCTTTGTATGTATGCATTTAATGTTAGTGTATGTTGTTCATGTAACTGCTAAAACCTTTTGGTACAAAAAGAGATGAAAAAAAAACAACATCCTTAAACAAATTATGAAGTGAGCTAGTCAAGCAGTCAGGCATCCAACCATCCATCCAGCCAGCCAGCGAAGCGAGCCAGTTCAGCGAACACACAGCCAAAATGAAAACGAAAACAAGTAGAATGAAGTTTGTGTTGAAAAAAGCAAAAAAAAAAATAACATTAAAAAAAAAGTAAAAATCAAGAAGAAAGCCGAGCAGTAGGTCAGTAACACATACGCATTTGGTATCTCGAAATATAAAAATATATAGAAAGAAGTAGGTAGGTATGTAGAAATGTATATACATAGGTATGTATATCTGTATATTTGTATATAAATGTTTAGATTATGTAAGCCAACAAAACAAAAAAAAAAGTCAAATAAAATAAAACACGATAAGCACATTTCTTTATATACATGCTGATGATATACACACTGACATACATAAATATACCAGTATCTGAATGTATCTGAAAAGTGTGCCCAGTTGTACTATATAAATACACACATCTTTTTTTATGCACAACTCTAGTTAGTACTCCTACTCCTTCTCCTGCTCCTACTCCTACTACTTACTCTTAGTTTTTATTTATTTATTTTCGCATATAAAATTGAGCATTAAATGATCACAGGTGTTTGAAACTAATTTTCGTTTTATACAAAAAAAATAAAAAATAATTATAACTTTTCTTCAAATAAAAATTAAGGCGTTTTCTTCTTTTCTTTTAAAAGTTTTTCATTTTCATTTTCCTTTTAACCATTTCGTTTTGTATTTTCAGCTGAAAACATTTTTTATAGTTGAATTTTTGGGCAAATTAAAATTGTATTTTAAAGTGCTGTAGGAAATGTTACTTTTCTTTATCATTTTGTTACATTGCACTATGGGTTTGGGGGTAAAGAAAAAGAAAAGGCTAAATTTTGAAACATTTTTCCATTTAATTGTTGTCTAATAGTTTATTGAATGTTGTAAAATTTAGATTTCCCCCCATCATAACAGCCTTACCTAAATAATAAGGTCGAGCGTTTTCTGTCACCCAGTGTTAACGCTAAAGGAGCAGAGTGTCAACTTTTTGTAGACAATGGCTAATATTTTGTTTACAATTTTAGTTTGTATGTAAAGAAAACAATAAAAAAACAAAAGGTAAAAGATATACAATGCTGTGCGAAATCATATATACTCCTCCCCTTAGTACACTAATGCCTGTAACTTCAACAAATAGATATCTACGGTGTAAAATATCCAGCAGATAAATTTACCTAAAAGATAACTTGACATTAATTTCAAATCAATATCTAGGGGTAAAAATTACCAAATATTTTTACTCCATACACGCAGAAAAAAAATATAGTTGTCCATGGTTACTGTAACCATTTCAATATTGTTACAAGTTTTTTAACAATATTATATTCACAGTAACAATTTACATGATTATGGTAACCATAATATGATTAATTTACGATTCACATGATTGTGTCAACCATATATGTATATGGTTACAGTAAACAAGTATATGTTTGTGACAACCATTCATATGATGAATAATTTTATCATAATATGTTGTTCTCAGATTATGATATCCATAAGCCGAGAGTAACATAATATGGTAAGTCCTTCATCATATGAATGGTTGTCACAAACATATACTTGTTTACTGTAACCATATTATGGTTACCACAACCATGTAAATAGTTACTGTGACTATAATATTGTTAAAAAACTTGTAACAATATTGAAATGGTTACAGTAACCAAGGACAACTATATTATTTCTCTGCGTGTAAGTAACTAAGCCCTGATAGATATCTTATTGTTGAAATTACGGGCATAAGACCCTGATCCGAGAAGTTAATGGCTA
Organism: Calliphora vicina; assembly: GCF_958450345.1. Taxonomy (NCBI): domain Eukaryota; kingdom Metazoa; phylum Arthropoda; class Insecta; order Diptera; family Calliphoridae; genus Calliphora; species Calliphora vicina. The sequence goes on from NC_088784.1 coordinate 109,296,753, forward strand.
CCGGAGATATTTCATTTATTTGCACTCTTCTTATTAGTTGGTTCCGTCACAAAAATATTTGATAAAAACAGAACTGAAAATTACAAGAATGTGAAATGGGAAATATTTCATGGTTCGTAAACTTAATTTGCAAATTAGTTTCTGATAACTGTTCTGAGTTTATTGGGCAAACAAAATTATTCAGCAACTTTTTTTTAGCTTTTTAAAGTATGCGGGTAAGAGTGTTTAATTGTTTGGATTTTAGTGAAAAACTGAGAAAAAAACACGTTCAAAACGAAATTATAACGACGCTAAACGAAATAACCAAAATTAAAATAGCGACGCAAAGCAATTTATAGACCGATTTGAGACATCCGTCAGACTTGATATACCAGAATCTAACAATTTTAAATCGGGGAATAACAATATTCCTGGGTCCATTGCCGATTATAAATTATACGGGATCTTTGAAAAGTTGAAGTCAACAGACAGACGACGGACGTCGCTAAATGGACTCCGCTTTCTATAAGGATTAGAAAATATATACCTAAAGAGTGAGTCAAAAAACACACTATTCCATCCATAACTTATTCTAGGTCCAACAATTAATTATTATTTTTTAATATTTTCTAAATCATTCGTGAAAAAATAATTAAAACTTTCAATATGGACTTTCAAGAAAATAGCAAATAATCTGAATTTTCATCGTCACACTGTTTCCAAAGCCATTAAACAGTCAGGAAGATAAAAAGGAGCTCGAAGAGCTCCGAACACTACTTTCAGAAAAGCAGCTCGTAATGTTAAATGATTTGAATCTTTTTTTGCGCAGAACCAAAGCTAATGCTGGTTTGAAGTCGATTAAAGTTCAGAAAGTTCCAGATTGCAATGCGATAAAGAACTTAGAAGCTAAAGAACAACCGAAAAAATTTAGGTAAAATTTTATAAAAAAAATACACCTGTTGTTCGATGGATGATGAAACCTATGAACTGGCAGACTTTTCACAACTTCCGGGTCAAGATTTCTATGTGGCTGATGGACGGTAGAAAAATTACCCAAGAAGTTTCTTGTCATTTGTGACATCAGGCACGATAAACAAAAAAAATATAGTCGGTCAAGCCCGACCATATGATACCCTACACCAATATAATTATGGACCAATCGTAATAAAATGAGGTGGCATGACTTCTGCATATATGAAACCTATTTGTGTTGAATTTTATTTGAATACCAACATTTTTAAGAAATCTACACTCATTAAAATGATTTTCGGAAGTGGGCATTATATGGGAGCTATGACAAATTATGGACCGATCGTTATAAAATTTAGTGACATGACTTTTGTATACATATGTATATAAATTATTTGTGCTGAGTTTTATTAGGATACCAATATTTTTAAGAGATTTATGCTAGTTAAAGTGATTTACGGAAGTAGGCCTATATGGTAGTTATTACTAATTGTGGACCGATCATCTAGTTTGACTTATATAAAACTCATTTTTGCAGAATTTGGTTTGGATATCTATATAACTAATAGGACAATCATATGGGGGATAGGAGAAATAATAGACCGATTCTAACCAAATTCAATAGGCTTCGTCCTTGAGGCATTAAAGAAGCTTGTACCAAATTTTATCGATTACAAGGTTTACATGGACGGACAGACGGACGGACGTCGTTAAATTGACACAGAAAGTGATCCTGAGCAGATTGGTATACTTTAAGGTGGATGTTGGGATATATATTTTGGTATGTTACAAACATCAGCACTAACCCAATATACCACTATGATGGTGTAGGGTATCAAAATATAATCAACAATGATTATCCTATTTAATTCATCAAACTAGCAATGTTTCAATGCACTCTTTAGAATGGAGTGTCGTATATTTCAATACTCTCATAAGTCCATGATCTCCAATGACACACTAATGTATAAATCAGTCATGATTCACCTAAATCGAACTCTGCCATTACTACATATTTGCCATGATAAAAACCTGATAATTCCAAAAGTGAAATTTAATTTTAAATTTTTATTAGAGCGTACGTCACTTGTTTGCGGCTAGCTTGTGGTTTCATAATTTCTTTTTATAAGACCATAGTGCATTGTAATACTTTTTATTTGAGATTTATTTATGTATATCTTTCACTTCATAAATTTAATAATAAATTTTTAAATTTTATGATATTTTTAGTTATATAAATCTGAAATAAATTTAACATTTTATTAAGAACAACACTGACAATGTTTATCCACAATATTATTTTGTTTTTGATTATCATCTTTCTGTTAAAGTACAGAAAAGCCCAACTTAGTTTCCAAAAAAAGAAAACGCCCTAAATACTCGTTCTTATGGTTGTATAAAGTATATTTTGTACTTATATATATAGTGTACTCTATATACCCTAGTTATAATACATATGTATGTGGATGAACATAAAAACTTACCATTATCGCTTAAATCATTTAATAATTTTCCCGTACATGATTCCTCTAGTAGATAATCGGGTGCTGCTTCATTTTCTTCAGTCTTAGTTACTTTAAATCTATCCGGCATTGTCATGGGTTAATGGTTGCAACCTTAACAACTTTAAGGGTTTTGAAGTTATTTATGATGATGGTTTTTATTACAATCGAATGAAAGAAAGAGAAAAAAGAACAAAATAAATATAGAAATCATTATAAGATTTTGTTTACATACGTTGCAAAATAAATTAAAATATACATAATAAAATAAACAAAACAAATAAAATGAAATTCTAAACAAAACTATAGAAATTTACACTTAGTCATTCATTCACATTCTCTATTTACACGTATTATACAGCTGGAATCACACAGAGGTATTTATGTATCCCATATTAGGATGCCCATGTTTTGTTATTAATATTTCATTGCCATGAAATTATTTAGGCACTTCAATATCTAGCATTTTAATTTATTATTATAACAAGGTGATATCATTGCAGGCAAGACAATATTGTCAGAAAAATGTTCAGAAAATGTAGGGTCACACATGACAAATATTTGCTCAAAAAAGCGTAACCACATTTTTTACAAAAATTCATATAGAAAAGCTAAATATTAAAAATGGTTCATATCGGATAGTCCCTAGGGGTACCTCCCATACAAGGGTCCTTCCAAAATAACGTTGTATCAGTCATAAATTCTTTAATAATGCAGCTATCTTATTTAAATTTTGAATATGTTAGTTCCAAGTGCACAGATATCATACTACAAAGTATGAAGAAAATCGGTCCATATTTGAACCTAGTCCATATATAGGTCCCTTTCTGAAAATAGTTTTACCGTTCAAAACTCTCATAAAAATAATAGTATCGTGATGAAATTCGACATAAACAATATTTATATAAACCCAAATCTATCTGTTAAGTTTCATATGGATAGGAGCATAATTGCTCCTATCCCCCATATAAAAAATAAAAGAAAAAGCCTAAAAGTATGCAAAACCTTTTATTGTAAATATTCATAAAAAATACGTGAGTTTTATCACAAAATTTATAAGTTTGTTCAGCGATCGCAAAAAGTCGCAGAATATTTTTACATAAAATGAAAGAAAATATTCCAAACTTTCATTTAGTAGTAGTACTAACACAGAGGTAGACCGAGCTAACTTATTTTTTTTCTAATGAAAACTGCAAATGCTAAATTTTTTGGAGCCATTTTGATTTGCTCAGATCTCTTAAACTATATATGTAATTTAAATATTTTTTCTTTCCTATTAAATTCAAAATACTATATTTTAATAAAAATGCTCTAAAACTATTGGTAGTTGAACCATATTTATTGTATAAACAACTGCAATGTAGTAAAATTTTCATCAGTTTTCATTGTATAATATTTAGATAACTTTACCACACTCTTCTTTATACAAAATTTTATTTTTTTTCGAAAACAAATCATGGTTTTCTACTAAAGAAACATTTCTCTACAGAATTGCATCATTAGATTTCTAAAAACTAACTGTAAAAAAATAGACTTTTTGCCAAAAAAAATATCACTATGCGGCGCTGAGTATAAACTTCCCATAGATAAGTTTGAACAATTTCAAAGGAAAATGCAATTTGGAAAAATTCAGAAGATGAACAATTTCAAAAAATTTAATATATGCCAAATATTGTCTACTCATTAACAGCTGTAACAACGGGAAGTATATTTCCCCAACGAAGAATTTTCGACAACATACAGTGAGCCTCAAAAGTGAGTATACACCAAAAATTATTAGATTTTTTTTAAGGTCACGAAAATCATTATAGTCCGACTTAAATCTTTTTTTTTCACAACCGAATCTATTTTTCAGCCCATTCTCCAACAACCCGAAACTTTTAAATTTTAATCTACAGATAAATTTTACGATTTTTATTATCTTAAAAAAATCAAATAGTTTTTGGTGTATACTCACTTTTGAGGCTCACTGTAAGATAGACATATTACAACAACTACAATATAATAATGCTTAAAAATTGGTAGAAAATGATTAACTATTTTTGGGTCCTTCCTAATGTACATACATACATATGTTCTGATTAAAAAGTGCAAGTGACTCATTATATTTTTATGACTTATGGTTAAATCTATACGTACACATGCATGTAAATATGAATGTGTACATACGTACATATGTCAGGGTTGGAATATTTACTATTATTATACTTTAGTACCCCCATGAAATATAAAGTGCTTTTCCTGAATTATTAACATATACAAAAATATAATAAAACAATAATTTTTCACTAATAAATTAAAAAAAAAATTTTAATTTTGTTTACCTAAAAATATTTAAAATTTTTATTTTAAAATATAATTTGGTGAAGTTTATATAAGATTCGGTACAGCAGAATATAGCTCTCTTACTCATTTTTATACCCTTCACCATGAGTGGCAAGGGTATATATAAGTTTGTCATTCCGTTTGTAATTTCCACATTTTTCATTTGCGACCCCATAAAGTATATATATTCTGGATCGTTATAGATAGCGGAATCGATATAGCCATGTCCGTCTGTCCGTCTGTGTGTTGAAATCAACTTTCCGAAGCCCCCAAATAACTTACATACACGATTCAAACATCAATATCTCCGAAATTCTTCCGGCTTGGTCGCTATTTAAAATCGGTCCACAAATGGCTGAGATATAAGGAAAAAACTAGGACAACCTCGATTTTTGACCTATATCTGATTAGAACTTTTTTGTTTGAAAGATAACAAAAAATTTATTAAACTATAATAATATATTAGGAGATTATGACAATATGACCAAATAGTAGACCGTGTGAATACCCCAAATATGGATATCTAATGATAGATATTTCAAAGACCTTTGCAACGACGTATATAAGACCATAGTAAGTTGGACATACAATGGGTCAAAATCGGAAAAAAATATTTTTTAACCCGAATTTTTTTTTCATAAAAAATTTTTTTTTTCATAAATTCTTTTTCCAAAAAAATTAATTAAAGAAATTGAAAAAAACTTTTTTTAAAAAATTTAAAACATTAAAAAAAAAATTTGATTTTGTTTAAATAAAAATATTTTTAAGTATAATTTGGTGAAGGGTATATAATTTTCGGCACAGCCGAATATAGCTCTCTTACTTGTTTTTCTTAAAATAGCTCCAAATACTCGTTTGTATTTAAACATAATCTAAGAATTATCTTAAAAAAATGTACTCTTGTGGTTTGAGTTCAGAACAATTTCAGCTCAGTTTTCCATGCCTGGTACATATACATATGTATGTATGTTGAGCCTGTATATGCAGATGTGTATTAAAATAAATCAGAACAAATTTTTCTAAATAAAAAGAGTATGAAAATGACATAAAATAACTAAATGGATTAAACCAGCCCTTCGTTGTATTAAAACATTTTTAACTTAGGTTCTTTAGTTTCTAAAACTAATTAAATTAATAGTTGGAGCATCGGATATATGGACTCCTCGACAAATACTTATCTGACGATTTCTATAACACAATCGGATGAAGGGTGAATGAGCTAGGGTTTTGTTATTGTAACAAAAACTTCTTAAATTTTCATTCAAAGAACTTTTACATTCGAAACAAGAGTTTTATATGTTCTTAAAAATAAATTATTATTAAAAAAGTTAAAAAGCAAGATTGTCTACCGTCACACTTAAAATTCCCTTCCAGTTCAAGTACCGTTACCGCTAAGCTGGCGTTACCGAAATAACTAAAATTATCGTTACCTCTAAAATTATAAAACTACAAATTTTTAATTTCAGTAATTAAATTAAATGAAATCTACAAAATTTAAAATATAATGAAATAGGTACTGACTTTGTCAACATATTTTTAATTATTGTAAATTTTATAAATGTTTTTATTCAGGATGAAATAACTGCAGTTACCGTTACCAAAACAATCAAAATTATCGTTACCGTTATCTTTTAACCGTTTCGAATTTGTCTTTTTAACCTTATTAGAAAGACGACTGACTGTCATATAAAATAATAATTTTAAGTGCAGGTCTAATGTTAAAGTATAAAAACACTCATTCAATAGTTATTCACGGATTATCCTAATATTGTATACGGTTTGTTTAATATATTTATTAATTAATTCAAATTGTCCGTATTAAATTAATATATATTTGTTGAGTTTAATATCGGTGTTGTTAATGGTTCGGAAATAAAGAATTAATTAATTTAAAACACTTACCGCAGTGCTTTACTCTTATGAACTGTTTTTACTTAGAAAAATAATTTATTTCACACGACTACTCATTTTTTACGTTTAAAATAACGCCACCAACTGGTGTTTATAAAAAATACGATTTTATAAAAAAACCGTTTATTTTTAGATTAACCGAAAATTTACCTTTTTAAATAACAGGTTTTTCGGTTAACTGTGTTCGATTAAACCGGTTTAACATATAACTGTCATTGAAATTAATTGTTTTTAGTAGATGTTTCAACAATACATTTATGTATATATTTGGGGTATTCACACGGTGTGCTATTAGACATATTGTCATAATGTCCTAATATATTATGATAGTTTAATCAAATTTTTGTTGTGTTTTAAACAATAAAGTTCTAAACTAATAACACTATTTGAACTATGTTTATTGTTTTGTCATAAAATAATACTTTTTTTTGTTTAAAACACAACAACAACTATTATAATACATTAGTTATTATAATGACTAATAGCAGACCGTGTGAATACCCCAATTGTAAATATCGATGGGTTAATATAGAAAGGTCGTATCTCAACTTTTAGTTACTTTACAGGAGAAGGGAAAAACTCAATAATATCAGAAAGTGAAATTTAAAAAAAAAACTAAAAATATATCAAAAAATATTTTTAGAAAAGTTGTTCGTTTTAATATAAACCAAAAAATATGCATTCAACTTTAAATGAGTTAGGGGGTTTTTAAATGAGTTCGGGCTTTTTTTTTAATAAATCATTTTATATATCGATTCATTTATATTTTAGAATGAGGTTTTTGAAGAATTCGAGTACAAAAGGTATTTCAAAATTAAGAATAATTTAGCATTTTTATTGAGAAGGATTTAATTTTCAAATATGTATTAAATCATTGTCCAATCATTCAGTCATTTTATATCCAACCTTGATGGCATGCTCTTTAAACTAACCATGTGGTCTGAGATACAAAATAATCGGTAAAAGTTATAAATATTTTAATCATTTTTGTTTTGTCGGTCTATATAACCGATAGGGTTAACAATCTGAGTTCATTTGCGGAGCGTGCTTTCACAGTAAGAATATAAATTCCAGGCCCCAATTAAAAAGTCTTACAAATATTCACACGAGTATTAGTTATACATAGTAAATGTATTTTATATTGTCCTAGAATATTTTTCTATTATAATCTTTAAATTACATTGACAATACTATCGCCTATTTAAGTTTTAATGTAAAGTTACACATCCCAACATAGTTAGTTTTCAATAAAATAAAAAACAAAAAAACTAGACAACAATTGCTGAATTACAAATGAAATAAAATGTGAAATTTATTTTCATCCTCAGCACTCACGATTTTTTTTTATATTTTTTCTGTAACAAATAAATTGAAAATCAATTCAGCCTTGTAACTGCTCTGTTTATCATTCGTTTTAGCCCAGTCATTGAAAGTTTTTTTATTTTTTTTTTTCACTTTAACAAATAAACTATATATGTAAAATGTACATACGTTCAACATATAAATATCCATCCATACATTGTGTAATGTGTATAAATACTTAAAAAAAGTTACAGTATTGTAATAAATATAGAATATAAAGTGCCCAAAGATTGTTAAAGAAACTGACACCAAAATTCAGTTTGGGGCGAGACAATGAATGACATATAAAATATTGTTAAAAGATTGGGAGTGTTCATTTTTTTTTCTTTGTTACATCTGATCCCCATACAAGTAATCATCATTTTATGTGGCCAGGTTTAATTTTCTATTAATTACATGTACTTTATCAATTATCTAAACCCAAAAAGCCCTTCCTAAGGCTAATGATGGTTTATATATGGTTTATGTAGTTACATATAAACTACAGCTTGTAATCCCTATTAAAGTAAATTGATGTGATTGAGAATCATTAATCAAGGATCTATTGGTACAGTATTAACTACACAGTGCAACACGACAAAAAATAACCATATACGGACACCACTACGTGATAAAAGACCAAAAAAAAGACCCGTGTCTCCTAGTTTTGCCTAAAGTCTTGAACTTTTTTTTATGGGCCCCCAAAGATTTGGGGAATCGGTGTCATTTTTGCAAAAAAGTGATCATTTTCTCAGGCTCATATCTTGCAAACAGTTCGGAATTTGGATTAACTCTCTGAGGCGAAGTTGTAGCCCCTGTCATAAAGAACAAAAATTGTGAACATATAAAATCCAAAAAACTTTATCTTCAAGATCAAAATCG